>NW_005842536.1:66991-102672 GCF_000455745.1 Alligator sinensis
TAGGGAAGCCTAGTAGCCTAACTCAGGATTGTAGATGCTGCAAAGTGCTTCCAGGCTGAGCTCTACAGTGCTGAGCACTGCAACTCCATACTCTTTTTTGATTTAGTCCTGCCCTCTTATTTTCTAGCCTCCAGCCTTAAAGCCAGTTGCCAGAGTGCAGATTCATAGCAGCATATCAGTGATTGAAATGAGTTCGTATGAGCTTCTGGGCCAATTTATTTCCACTGTTAAATATATCCAGCCTTCCAAGAGATACTGAAAATCTGACACAGCTTCTGCAAGGTCTAGAATTACTGTTGATATGCACAAATAGACTGGATTGCAACTACTTAAAGTGGGGCAAGGAGCAAAATCATCTTGCACAGTAATTTTTGGGCTTAGTTTTATATTCATGGCTGTCTCTTATGGAATTGTAATTTTTTTTTCTGTTTCAAGTTGCCTTTTGGCCTCAAGACAGATCATCCCAAATCATCGGCAGAGGAACAGCTATGGATTTTAGCCAGAAGAGAATGCGGTTGCAAGGCAACAGAAACCAGATGCAAGTCTTGAATGCAAGGCCACCTAGTTCAGCTAGACAAGGTTTGAATGTGTAATGAATCAGAACTAACAGTCTTCTTTCCATTACCCCAGGCTTATGCTAATGGCATTACTAGTGCTGAAGCAGTGCAATTAAATGGAGATGTGGCTTAAACTAGCCTGGTAAATGGGACTGCACATCATTATTCTATGCGGAATTATTCTCTTGCTAAAGGCCATACAACCCAATCAACGGGAATAAATTCATAGCCCAGTTAGATAGTTTCTGTTGGGACAAGAAAGAATAGGCTTCTGTTGCATCCTTTCCAGATATACAAGTATATAGCATACCTTGTTGTTGAACTGGGCTGTCCCTTTTGCCTTGGTTTAATCTCATTTTACTGTAACTTCCAGTTTCCTTCCACATTTTACTTCTATTGTTGTTTCTTCTCTTAATCGGTCGTGTGGTCTTGCAACACTTTAGCTGCCAGAATCCGGTAATGTAATCTTTTGTTTTTGAGTCTTCTTTTTTGTAATTAGGCCTGTGTGTTGTATTTCAGAAGCTACTAAGAGTTTCATTAAAGTTTCAGACGATGCTGGTGTGGACAGCTTGCAATCGTTACCACACCAGTTGTTTGTTTTTGAAGCAGTTTGTACATTAGTATGTGAAACATTTACATAGGATGCTACAGCAAGATAGTTATCTGTATGAATCTTCTTCCTCATCCTTTTTATGGAAGAGTGACCCAGTTATCTTGGACAAGGTGACAAATAGAATAAGCCAGAAATTTAATTTTTGTTCTCTGGGAAATTCCCAAACTTCAGAAAAGAACCTTTCTGGAACAGACCAAAATGTGTTTCAAAATGTAGTGTGGAATAAATTTCCTAAACTTTCCAGTTGAAAAGGGTGAACCGCTGCTTTATTTTTACCATTTTGAAACATTTCTGGGACTGCCAGAAGCCTTGTCTCAGACAGTCCACTTGAGCTGTCCCAGAGCCTGGCAGGATGCCTGGGATCCCAGGCCACTAAGGAGCTAGCAACGAGTCATCCAGTGCTCCTGGCTCCTACTAAGAATGTAAGACCTAGCAGAGAGAGCCAGCTTCCAGACTCTCTATGAGCCCTGGTGCGGAATGGCCAAAAGAGCTGGCAGAAAACACAGTGCGTTTCCCTCAGAACATCATCACAATTCACATGTTCTGAAGGAAGGTTTTGATTTTGGATGAATCATTACGTTTTAGTAATAAAAAATATAAAAGTATTCAGTCAGAAAAATTTCTGAGCAGCTGCTGATGCAATGCCAGTGCTTGGGGTGAATCACTAGGTGGAAGGTCACTTGGGTGTTGCAACACTGAACAGAAATGTTCCCTTGCGAGTCTGAGACTTTCTCCAAGGACATCTGCTGACCTCCCCCCCTTTTCTAGTCTGAGGGTTCAGAGCAGACTTGTCTGTTGAGACTATTGCCATGCCAAAGTCAGCTAGTACCACAACAGGCAGCCTGTTTTGCTGACTGAATCCCCTGAGCTTTTAAACAAGATTTTATAGGTACTTAGAACAACAACTGGTATTGCAAAATCCACTCCTGGATCTACAGTTTCTGTGCTCTGGTTGCCCTGGTCCTTCAAAAAGTTCTCCATGGTCTGGTGGGGCCTGCAAGAGCCTCAGTGCTGAACACAGCTGGAAAATCCTGTTGCTTTCCAAGTGGACAGAAGGGTCATAACAGTCTTCACTGTATTTTCCTGCCTGAGCATGGCAGCACCGTTCATTCTGTAGAACCAGGGGCATGGGACACATAGTTAAAAGTATATGGACAAAACACATATAAAACATACTAGCTGTATTTAATCCACTGATTTTTGTTTCCCTGCTCAGTCTCTGCAGTGAAACAGGGAAGGCCTGGACTTCGTGCAGCTGCAGTTCAGACAGAGGAGACCGGTCTTGATGATGACGTTGAGCGAGAGTCCCTAAGTCCATGGAGCATCCCTGATGACATCCAAAGAATCCTGCGTGACCATTCTGGTTCCTTCTTTGAGGTAAGGCATCTAATTACTGCAGAAGTCATTGGGGACCCTGCCTTGGGCCATTAGAAGTGAAGGCATAAAAACCCATCTTTTGTATTTGAAATATATTTCTTTATAATGGCTGGGGGATGGGGCAGCAGAGCTTCAGGTTAACATCAAACTACTGTTGGTCAAACGCATGCCAGAGGCTGGGAGAACCAATTCCCCTCATGCCTTAGGGGGGCATACTCTTGTTGCCTGGCCATAATAGGATTGCTGTGGGCTCATTTCAAGCTGCTGCCCAGTAGCTAACTGGGCCATACTCTGGAACAGTCCTATTGCTTGGAGGAAGAAAGTTAATCCAGCATATCTTTTATAATGGACCTGCTGTACATATTTGCTGAGACCAGGATAAGTTTGAAATGCTTGTGATAAGCAGGTATTAAGAGGACCATGCATACCATGGCTTAAATTTCATCCTTTTGCTCCTAATAGGGTTCTGTGCCTTATGATGATGATTGCCTTCCTCTCGGCACTGATGATATCGATAACGTATCGGAAAGCACAGGAAGTATCCTCAGCAAGCTGGACTGGAATGCAGTTGAGGCTATGGTAGCAAATGTGGAAGACAAGTGACAAGTCATGGTACACTTTCACAGCAGTTAAAGCATGCACATTATATCACGAATACAAATATAGCATAGCACATGTACACAAACATTCTTTTTGAAAGCAATGGGGAATTCTGTTTAAAGCTCAGTGGTGGATCAAGGGACTTAGTGGGAACCTGCAGAAAGTGTCTGCCTTCTTTAAAACGTTCTCTTTTAGGCTAGAGCCTAATCCTGTATTATGCAGTGGGTCTTCAACTCTTAAAGAGTTGAGCAAGCTCAGGACAGACTGTCAGCGTACAAAGGCCCTCAGCATTAAATTTATCCTTTGCATTTGCAAAGAGCCAGGGAATGGCACTGGTAATAGTGATTTGATTTGTAAAAGTCAGTGTGTGCATCCAGTTTAGATAAAGTCTGAAGGATCAGGTGTTTTCTCTGCTTTTTAATATCTCAAATTAATAAAATGAAGCTTTTTTACTTGAAGAGCACTGGTTTCTTGTCTACATTTTTAAATATTAAAATATTTGACTATTTTGAAATTTAAGAATTGTGAACAATTGGTTTGGCTTTAATAAATGCTTGTTTTTATTCAGTTACTGCATTGTGTGGAGTCACCACTATTGTGTCATTCTTGTCATAGAAGTCACAAAGCTATAGAGCTGGAAGGGACCTCCAGAGATCATCTAGCCCAAACCCCTGCCTGAAGCAGGCTCATCCCTATCCAAACCATCCCATACAGCCATCATCTAAACTCTACATAAGACTACCCTCAACCCTGACAACATAGAATTAACACCCTAACCTGCCACAGGTAAAACAGGGGAATCATGGCATCAATGTTCTCCTTCTATAAAATGCTGTCAGTATACATTCAAGAGGTGCCTGGTCAAGGGCACCCCCTGCTACAGAGGAAGACAAAAACCTCCATAGTCCATACCAATCTGACCATGCGGAAAAATTCCTGACCCAAATATGGTGATCTGTTGGACCCTGAGCAGAGGGGCAAGAACCTCTAGCCCAGAACCTCCGGCTTTGCACTTAGCAGGAGATTTGGCACACCCCAGTTGAAGTCTCCAGCCTTAGCTGTAGCCAACACACACTGCCTCTGGGGAGACTTAAAAATACCCTGACACATGTAGCAGAAAAAAGGAAGGGTGGGGGAGAAAGGGGTGGCAGGAACAACCAGCAAAGTCCAGAAGCATGAGAAATACCCATTGTAGAAAATAGGCATAGCTATGCCTAGATCACCCCTGCCTAGGGACTGTCCAACCTCTTCTCAGACACCTCCAGTGATGGAGAGCCCACAACTTCTAGGCAGTTTATGCCACTGCCTCACTATTCTCAGTGAAGACGTTTTTACATATATTCAATCTAAATTTGCTTTGCTGCAAATTCAAGCCATTGGTTCACATCCTCCTTTCTCCAGGGAGAGCAAAAAAGTGCTTCTTTTTCATGGTTCTTCCTTAAGTATTTGAAGACTATCATATCCCTTTTTAGGCACATTTTTAGCTTGCAGAAAAGGTGCTTAACTCCTCAGCCTCTCCTCATATGATTGGGCTTCTAAGCCCTTGATCATCTTTGTTGCCTGCCTCTGGGACCCTCTCTAACTTTTGCGTGTCCTTTTTTAAAATATGGAGCCCAGAACTGCACACCGTACTCCAGTTGAGGCCTAACCAGTGCTGAGTGGAGGCACCATCACCTCCCATGTCTCTGCACCTACTGCTTCTATTGATGCATGCCAAAACTGCATTGGCCTTTTGTGTGGCTGTGTCACACTGCAGGCTCATATTGAGTTTGTGGGCATCAGAGACTCCCAAGTCCTTTTCCACAGAGCTGCCATCTAGCCAGGTGTCCACGTTGTGTATCTGAGCTTTCGATTGTACCTGCCAAGGTGTGGCACCTTGCATTTGTCCACAACAAACTTCATCCTGTTAGCTCTAGCCCAACTTGCCAGTCTATCGAGATCCTTCTGAATTGTGCTCACATTCTCCAGTATGTTCACAGTCCTTCCAAGTTTGGTGTCATCCACAAACTTACTCAAGAAGCTTCGTATGCCAGCATCTACATTGTTAATAAATAGGTTGAACAGCACCAGCCCTCGGGCAGAACCGTGTGGGACTCTACTCAAAACCTCCTGCCATTCTGACATGAACCTGTTAATAATTACCCTTTCCTTCTGGCTTTTGAGCCAGTTATCTATCCACCTTGTAGTAGTTTTATCCAGCCCACATTTCTCCTATTTGTTTATGACCAGGTTGTGTGAGACCTTGTCAAAAGCTTTGCTGAAGTCCAGTTATCAAAATCCACAGCATTCCTTTCATCCACCCAAGCAGTTACTGTGTCAAAGGAGATCAGGTTTGTTTGACACAATTTGTTTGTCATAAATCCATGCTGGCAGCTTGTGACCAGCCTTTCCTCCTCCAGATGCTTGTTCCATAGGATATACTACAGCAGCTCCCCAGGTATTGAGGTGAGACGAACCGGTCTGTAGTTCTCTGGATCCTCCTCCTTGCCTTTAAAAAAAAAAAGAAGAAAAAGAAAAAAAAGAGGAGCCCTACATTAGCCCTTTTCTAGTCCTTTGGTACCTGGTCTGTCTCCCATGACTTCATGAATATCATTGCTAAGGGCTCAGAAATCTCTGCTGCCAGTTCCCTTCCTAGGCTGGCAGAGGAGACTGCGTGGACCCTGCTGGGCTGGGGGGGGCACATGCCCGCCTCTTCTCCCTGATCCCTACCCCTGCTCCAGCCAAATGTACACACACACGCACCCACACGCTACTCTCACTCTGCACGTGGACACAGACACAAACACACACTCTATAATGAACACACACACAGACACACTTTCCCCTCAGGACCTCACCCCTCCCCCACTCGATCACATGGAGGCAGCCCTCCCTCCGCCCCACCACGAGCCACCTGCACCTTAATCTAGCTCCTCACCTGGCCCCTATTACACTTACCTGTAGGGAGCTGATGCCCAGCTGTCCCGTGTGGACACGCAGATACAGAAGGCCGGGCTGGGTGGCTGTGTCTGTGAGCAGGCAGCAGCACTGGGGGGGGTGGCTGTAGGGGAAGCTAAGATGAACTTTGGGGGGGCTATAAGAATGGAAAAGGAAAGCATACAGGCAAGAGAAGAATGGGCAGGTCACCAATGAAGCATACCAGGAAATAGCAAAAAACTGCAGTGACAAAAATCAGGAAGGCAAAGAACAAACCGTAAGGTTCCTATAGCCCCAAAGGCCTCCCAGCACCGCTGCCCACAAAGGCATGGTACAGCGCTCCTGGCCTGGCCCGGCCCGGCCCAAACTGCACCTCCTTCCACCAGGTAGGGTGCAGCTCTCCTGGCCCGACTTGCCCCCTCCCTGCAAGCACCATGCCACCAAGCCCACCCCCCTCCCCTCCGCTCCCCTCCCCCAGGCGCGGCGCAGCTCCCCCAGCCCAGCCCTGCCCTGCTCAGCCCCATTGGTGAAAGGGCCCTGCTTCCAGCTCCCAGGGAAGCAAATGCGAAAGCCACGGTTTAAACTTGGCACCATTTTTGTCTCCCTACCGGAAGACAAAAACAGGTGCCGAGTTTAAAACTGCAGCTTTCACTTCCCTGGTGATGAGGATCCTGGGGCCCTGAACTGGTAGAGACCCCTGGGCTTGTGCCCAGCTGACCCATCCATTAATCTGCCTATGCCCCTTTGTTATCTAGAAAATCTGTATTAGGTGTCTGGCTGCAGCTAATTTTTTTTTTTTTGTGAAGACTGAGGCAAAGTAGGTGTTGAGTAACTCTGCCTTTGCATCTTTGGTTAAGAGTTCCCCCTGGCTTGTTAACAGAGAAGCCACAGCTTCCTTGGTCCTCCTTTTTTGGCTAGCATACTTACAGACATCTTGTTGTCCTTCACTTCCTTTGCCAAGTGCTGATCATTCTGTCTTTGCCTTCCTGATTTTGTCCCTGCAGTTTCTTGCTATTTCCTGCTGTGCTTCGTCAGGGACCTGCCCATTCTTCTCTGGCCTGTATGCTTTCCTTTTGTATTTGAGGCATTTTAGAAGCTCCTTGTGAAGCCACACTGGGCTCTTGCCATTCTTTTTGTACTTCCATTGTGTCAAGACAGTTCCTTGTTGGGCTTCCAATACTGTGGCCTTTAGAAGCTCCCAGCACTCTTATCCTTCAATCTATCCTTCTTGAATTGGATAAATCTGCCTTTTTGAAACCCAGCATCCTAATTTTGTTAACCTCATGCTTTCCCTGTCTCGGCGTCTGGAATTCTATTATATTGTGATCACTTACTCCCAAGTTACCCATCACCTTCACATCCTCCACCAATTCTTCCCTGTGAGGACAAGATCCAGAATAAATGATCCCCTAGTTGTATCCTCCACACAATTTAGAATCGGATTGATAATTAATGTTTGGCTGCATTGTTCTACCTGCAGATGTCTGGAAAACTGGAGTCTCCCACCAGTACCATCCCACAGCTTTTGGATATATTTGTGACCTGCTTGAAGAGTGCCTCATCCACCTCCTCTTCCTGATTAGGTGATCTATAATAAATCTTCACCATTATATTGGTGCTGCATCTTTCACCTTTCATCTTCACCCAAATGCATTCTGCTTTGCTATCTTCTTCCTCCTGAACCAGGAACAAGTGTGTATGGGTTTTGGACATACAAGGCAACACCACCACTTTTTCTTGCAACCCTGTACTTCTGAAACAGAGTGTAACCCTCCATGTTTCATTCCAGTTAAAGAGTTGTCCCAATGGTAATGCCTATCTGATGATAGTTTGGGGTTTTTTTCCCCCAGAGGCTACAGCTTCCAGCTTGTCTTGTTTATTCCCCATATTTCTCACATTTGTATACATGCATTGGATGTATTTTGCATTTTGACTTCCTTGCTTCCCTTTTGCAACACTTGTTGCAGTCCTGTACCTCTCTGGTCCTTTCCCAAAGTTGAGATGATTCTTTGAGTCCTTTCCCCTCTGGACTGTGCTCTGCTGCTGGAGGGTTTTGATCACCATCCCCTGTTTAAAGACTTCCTTACTAGGTTGGCCAGATAATGCCCAAAGATGCTTTTCCCTGTTCTTGTAAGATGGATTCCTTTTCTAGATAGTAGTCCTCCTCCCAAGAACATGTGCCCATTGTGGAAGAAGCCAAAGCTTTCACGTCAACATCACCATGTCAGCCACACATTCACTTCCAGGATACAAGAGTTTCTGCCTGGATCCTTGCCTTCCACAAGAGAATCCATGAGAACACCATTTGTGCTCCATGCTCCTTAGTCTTCCTGCAAAGAGCCTCATAGCCACCTCTGATCTGCTCAGTGTAATTTCTGTCAGCATTGCTGGTGCCTACACGGACAAGCAGGAAGGGGTACTGGTCCAAAGGATGGATAAACTTTGGCAGTCTCTTTGTGATGTACTGACTTCGGGCTCCAGGCAGGCAGCACATCTCTTGGGGCCCCTAAATCTGGATGCCTCTGCCCCTCTGCAGAAGGGAGTCACCAACCATCTCTTCCTCGGTGTAGTCATCCTGGAGCCCGTCCTTGGGCCTTGCACTTCCTGCTCTCTAGGCTGCTGCCTCCTCTGCCGTGTGCCTGCAGATGTCCTCTTCTCTGCCTTTTCCTCTCCAATTCCACCACAAAGTGCTTGACAGCAGTTGTTGCCATCAGTCTGCTGCTCTTCAAGTCTGGGGGCCCTCCGAATTGTCATGTCATCACTTCTCCTCCTTCCCTTGGGCCTAGTACCAGCCTCTCGTGACTCTTGTCCAAGTAATCCATCTGGTCCCGGATGCAATGCAGCATGGATACCCGTGCTTCCAATCTTTGAATCTTCTTCTGGGCAAACGCCATCTTACTCTCATTAAGGAGATGAAGTGCTCCTGACCCTCTGGGAGAACATGGACATGGCATACCCCACACAGCTGACCCAGACTCTATCTGTGCCGCCTTTGCTCTCTGGAGAACATCTATGCTGCAAGGAGAAAAAAGAGGAGTGGGGGAACAGGGAAAAGACACCACAAGAACCTACACGTTAAACACTTACACCAGGCCCCTTGCGCACGCTTACACACACCAGGTTTGCTGAGGGCTGCCTTTTTATAAGGCTATACACCTCAATTGCCTAAACCAGCCCCACTCAGAGTATGCCCTGTCAGTCACTCCAGAAAGAGGAAGAAAAGAAAAGAACAGAGGGAGAAAGGAGGAGGGAAAAACCCCCAAAACAAATGCACACCACAAGGGAATAGGAAGAACAGAACCCCCACACCAGGCCCTAGGCAAACACTCGAGCACCACGCAGCTACTCCAAGTCACTAGCACAGAGAAACCCCTCTTCAAGGTAGTCCCACACCTCAGCTGCTTATCCCAGAACAACTGCTGGGTTTACTGCCCAGTCTGCCCTGGGGCTGCACTTCTATCTGGCTGCCGACCATAGCTCCACCCCTCAATTACCTAAACCAGCCCCGCCCACAGCAAGGCCCATCACTCGGTCACTCTAGAAGAGGGAAGAAAAAAAAAGAACAATCCTCTGAGCATTCTTTGATGCCAGTTTGTCACCTCTAGAGCCCAGGGCTGAGCCAGCTCCTAAGAGGGCTAGGTTACTGCAGTTGGTTTTAATCTACCATGATGCAAGACATACCACGGATAGACTTAAAAACAATGCAGTGCACACACAACACACACTGGCTGAAGGAGGGCCCTGCTGCATGTCTGCAGTATCGCCAGCCAGAGCCCCAGACACGAAGTCAGCATCTTCTCCACCTCCCCCCCACCCCCGAGAAATAAACTTCTTAAAAGCCTTTAAGTCTTGTTTGCCTTCTTACTTTCCTGAGATGCAGTTTAAAAGCTTTACTCCACAATCACAAGTGCTAGAAGCTTACTTGAAAATAAAGCTGCAGGACTCCAGGAGTTGGGACACAAAGAAAAGCACCAAATATTGTGAGACTCAGCAAAATTGAGAGCTGGAAATACTATGCCCTTCTCCCAAGCCCTTTTCCTCTTCTGCCCATCTGCATCCACTACATCCTCCCTTGCCTCCCACCTGCTCTCCCTCACTGTGTGACAGGTGAGACACTGAAGCCATCTTCCTATTCTGCCCTGACTAATCCTATTTACCTTCATCAAGTAAATCCATCCTCTTCCCTTTTCATCTGCTTCCTCCCTCCACTTGCTTCTCCCCCTCCCCACATATTCAACCTCTGAGCACCCATCTTCAGTGAAGCTATCTTAGGTTTGGTCCCTTGAAAGCACTGAGAGGTAGCAGCCATATTTGTGAAGAGCCGTCCTGCTACAACTGTTTGTGGAAATGACAACCATGTTATCTAATGGAAACCTATGGCTTCAGTGCTGCTCAACGCAATGGAAGGATGACAGGTATTTTGAAAAAGGCCAAAATGAATGTCTGTTCCCAAATATCTTTAGGTCACAACAAGTTTTTGAAAAGCCATCATGACATTCATCTGTTACTCATCCCTCACTTGCAATGACAGTATTTGATGGATTATTGGAGCTGCACCACCATTTCCCTTTCTCCTGATAAGGGAGAATCATCTTTCTCTGATTCTAAATTGCTTGATTTAGAATCACAGAAAGTTAGGGCTGGATTTCCTTCTACTCTTCCTGTCTTTCATAACCTCCCAATTTCTAGCTCTAAAACCATTATGAATCAGAAGAGAAGAGTAGTTCCCTTGACAAGCTTGCTACTGCTAGTGCAGGCAACCAGGAAAGCAACTTCCCCAGACACACACACACACACACATTAAATGCCATTATCTTGGTCAGCAACAACTGGACCCATGTATGGTTTGCTGGAAATGTTCTCATAGAAATCCACTGCTATTTCTGCAGCCAGCAACTCCAATAGCCAATGGGATCTGAATGGATGGAATGAGTCTAGCTCGGAAAGGGACAAACATAGCCCTTGGCCCTCTACATTGTTTCACACATATACAAATGTCCGTTCCACAAATTCTGAACATATGAAAATTAGCCTTTGACAAAATATAGATGAAAAACCCTGACTCATCCATGCAGCTACTATCCAATTTCTGTAAAGGGATGGAAAGTTTTCCAGGTGCACCACAAATCCCTTTGTAACAGCCATCCTTCCCTTTTCCCTTCCAAAAGACGTTCTGAGATGAGTTGATAAAATCCATCAGGGATCAACGTTTGTGCTGCTGTTGTGCTATTATGTGATGTCCCAAATAAAGTTCGCATAATCTTGTGTTTTCTCCTTTCCAGGGGATGGAAAGCTAAGGTAAAACAGGATCCTTTCCTTCTTCTATTTCAGGCGGAAGCTCATAAAAGAACAATATTTCCAGCAATGTCTGGGTCCCCCCACCCCAAGCAAGACATCCTTTCCAGGATCGCTTTGTTAAAATAAAAGATAGTAAATGGAAGGTCCTTCTTTCTAGCAGAGATTAATTGTGAGTGAAAATACAGTACCATCTTTGAACCAAAAATATATGTCTAAAAAGATAGTGCTCAGATAATGCCAAAAGGTGGTTAACATGAACCAAGATCCCATGGTTCAGTGATTTCACAGAATCTGGGCTACAGTGGTTTGATTTTCTTAGAAAACATCACAACAGAAACGGTCCATAGGTTCTCAGGTAGCAGAAGCCTCTCTCTAAAAATAGCAGGACATTTTTTTTTTTTTTTTTTTTTTAACATTTAGACAACCATGGAAACAACACATAACAAATGAGCCTGTAGTCCTTCCTTCCCCCTGATGGGAAAGTTAAATCGACCACCTACTCCATTATCCAACTGGACTCGAACTGGCTTCTCTGTCTGGTTACTGTAAGCTAGGTATATAGTAAGCTTCCTTTCCTGTTCCAGTACGTTGATGTGAAGGTCTTCGTTTCTTTGACCAATTTATTTTTACTCGTATATTTTGGCTCCTTATGATAGGAAAAGACTGGTGTCTGTCATGACAGTAGTGGATCCCCTGGCAAGAAGAGCAGGTAAGATCTACTAGACCAAAAATTCCTGACGTGTTGGGAAAAGGTGGTGTTTCTTCAAAACAAAGTGTTTTGGTCCTGTAGTATGACTGAGAAACTAAGCCAAAGCAAGAGCCATCAAGCCAAGCACAGTAATGTAAGAGGGGCCAAGACAACAATCCAGTCCACAACAACAATTTACTTGGCCCCTCCCGGAGACAAAACCATGTGGTCCTTCCATAATGAAGTAAGGTTGAATGAACAGGAATGAAAATCAGGTTTTTTTGGTTTGGTTTGGTTTTTTAAATGTTGTTAATTCCACGGTTCCTGGAGGGCCCAGTCAAAGAAACGGACCAACTGTATGAGGGGTTGTATACATAAGCAGAAAGACACCATCCTTGTCAGAAAGGGAATTAATGAAAACTTACGATAAGCCCCAGTAATAACGGAAGGACATGCTTCTTGAAGAATCTGGGCCTTGAATGGTTATACACATTGTCCCCAAAATAGTGCAACATGAGCCCCTGCCCAGTCAAGATCTGCCAAGATCTACTAGAGTATTGGAGAATATTCCTGTGGTGAGCCTGAAAGGCACTAGGAGTCTGCTTGTTCTTGATTCTTTACTATTTGATGAGGTGCTGCAATAGGTAACAAAATGATTTCTTGCAGATCAATAGCTGACAGAAATCTTCCTAGGTGCAGCTGCTACTCAGGGAGCTCCTAGATCCATCTTTGTTTTCTTGTACTCCTAAATGCAGGTTAGCTATTTAAATTTTGAAGTTCAAATAGCTTTATCCCCATGGTCCCCATGATCTTCATCCCCAGGTTCAAAAAAGGATATGAGAAGGCACCAAGAATAGCACACGTTTTAGCATCATTAGAACTGCTGGTTGTAACAATTTTTGGGGGAGCGAGAATAAGATGAGAAAAAATTACTGAGTGCATTGAAAGCAAGACATTCTTGACAGTGATGCGTGAAAATACAGAAAGATCATTTGTTCAATATTATGCCTTCCCCTGGGGAAAAAAAAGCACAAGTGGCCATCCTTCTAAGCAATGAATGATGGAAGGGAGACCACACACAGTTGAGACTTGGATGTGTTGGGGCTGAGGTTCTTCCCTTCATATTTAAGTCTTTTAGGCTCATGAGCCTCAAGACTGAACTGGACCACTGAGAAAATGCTGACTTCTGAGCAATATTGGACTGAGTTTAGAAATCTGCCTGGCCTTTGCTGGAGAAAAGACAGATCAGAGAAAACGTCCAATTGCTTTATTGATTTTTTTCTGGATTTATTTATAATCCAGACCAAGAGTTGAATTATATTATAGCATTTTACTTAAGGGCTAGACAGCAAATCAATCTTATTTTATGTAACTGGCTTTTGTGTCACTGGGGACACATATTGGGGAAATAATAATTTAATTAATGAAATAACACCACTTGCCATGTCTAGAGTGTTTTTCACCTGCACCAGTCAAAAGACTTTGTAAAGTTTACAGCCCTTGGACAGCAGGCATTATTTTCATGCATCAAGTGAGGAACTTGATGCAGAGAGAAGGGCTCTTTCTACTACAAAACACAAGTGGTAATACTTCACAGCAGGCATCCCCAGACCGTGCAAGTTTCTAGTCCTAATAGCACAGCTAAATTCATCCCAAACCCTCCTACACCCCAGCCCACCCTCAAGCTGCAGTCAGACCAGCCCAAAGGTGCAACTATACAAGTTGAGGGGAAGAGACTTCCTCGCTGTGCTGTTTTATAGGAACTGGCTCATCCAGGGTTGTTGCTAATGCATCTTTTCCCCACAGAAGCTTTTGATCTCTCTCACAAGAGACACTTCTTACCAGAAGCCATTCTAACAAACCAGTGTCTAGCCCCCTCATTCCCAGCAGGTTGGTGCTCACTAAACCACACTGCACTCTCCCACAGAGCTCCAGGAGCAGCTGGGCCTCCCCACGACACGTCTGTCTCTCTGATGCTTTGGTCATTATGTACAGCCCATGGAAGTTGAAGGAGATGCTTGGTATGGCAACATGGTACAAGGCAACACTGTGAAGAGGGACCTGAGCTAATGGTGTATGCTACACCCTGATGCTGGAGGCACTGCAGCCATGCTTTCCTGGTGCTGCCCTGCTGAGAATTAAAGCTATTTGGCCTGAGTACAGTGCTATTCTAACCTTGCTCCCCCATTTCTGGGTCCAGTGGTAGATTGCTCAAAGCTAGGTCAGATGTCACCACCTTGATTATGGGCTTGACTTAGTCTACCAGCAGGACAGCCCTAATCCAGATGGACACCAGAAAGTTCATCTCCCTTGAACACATGAACACTGGAACAGAACATTTTGCTTGTTTTGAAATTCAGTGAATCTACAGACAAAGCCAAAAAGTTCTGTAAGCCATCTTCCCTGGCCTAGGATTTAACCAGAAGTTTGAACACTTCCAACGTTGCATCAGCCATAACTAAAATTCCTTTCAATTATTTCATTATCCTTACAGAAGAAGATAGCCCTTTCAGAAATTCTCAGGCAAGAACTATGCTTACCCGCCCAAAACATTTGGAACATTCAATCCTTCAGCTTTGTCTCTGAGGGGACTTGTCAGTTTGATGAACAAGATAAAGGCTCTCTATCTTGAGAATGTACAATCTCTCAAATCATTCTACATTTTATGTACTGATGGTAGCCTAGATATCCAAGTATCTTGTTTCTCATTGTGAGGCGATTGTAAAAATTTAGAACCTCTAGGCAGGGATGATTTACCATCAGGGTATTTCCATACACCATGGATCCTTCCTCATCCTTTGGAATGGAAGCTGGGAAAAAACTTTTGTATAGGAAAAGAAACATTTTCATAAAGATGCAACATTGTAGTGTCTTAATCAGAAGGCACCAGCACTCACCTAACTCACATCCTCTGTATTAGCAATTGAGGGTCCATTTCAAGGGGCATAAAATAATTTCTTCCTGAGAACTCTTGACATTTTGGCACAACAGACAGGAATATCCCAGACAATTGGGGTATTTTCTTAGTGAATGAGAGTACTTCTGCTTATGATGGAGCAAGGCCTTGGGGAAACTCTCACAAAAACTAAGGGAAAGTGGGAATGCTCACAGCTGGGGGGAACCGCTGACAGCAACACTGAGACATATCTTTGAGTGTAGCGGAGCAAGTAGCATCCAAGTAGTTCTAAGAGATGTTAGCAGAGAGCCTCTCCATTTGTTAGATGAGAAGGTAGCCATATGACTGCCTGTAGCTGGCTGGGTCTTGGGCTAGAGGTTCTGACTCTACATGTTGCAGGCACACTCCCCTGTATATGGCAGTCACTGGAAAAGAACACTTTTCCATTTCCTTTTTCTCTTAGGTGTCTTCTGAAGAAAGCTGCATTTTAGCTCCTCAGTAAGGCAGAGCAGAAACTAACACTAGTAACCATAATCCCTTTTCGGTGGGAGAAAACTCTTCTGATTTATGTTTGCCTGCCAGCCAGCCACCTATGGACAGGAGAGATTGTTAGTATAAATTATTAAGGATATACCACACGAAGAGAAAAATCAGAGAAAAGTATCAAATGGGAAAGAGAATGCACACGGGAGAAAAATCATGGAAAAGGCAGAAAACTTACACAGATTATATAGCTTTCAGAAAGTCTCAAGTAAAATTGGGAAGTGAACAAATTGCTAGAAAGAAATGGTAAACACTCAAAATAGGATGGATGTTTAGAAAGATCTAAGTACTTTAATAGCACTGGTCCCGTTCATTTTCCCTCTCCTAAGCCATTAACCAACCAGCTGACTCCACTTGGACTTACTTACAGTCTAATAATTGACCCAAGATTGCTACATCAACAGGAGCTATTAGGAGATGCACAATTTTCAAAATCAGACCACTTACTTAGTCTTTAAGTACAGATTTAGAAAACCAACATTAGACTTTCATTTCTGAAAAATCACTGCCAGTATAACAATCTTTTTAAAAGGTATTAAAAATTTGAATGAAGCAATAAAATGCAAATGAAGGCACATGAAGATATAGAATACAAAGAACAAAGTTAAAGAAGGGATACTAAGAGCAAAGAATAAAATAAATTATATGAATGAAAGGATATTGCAAAAGCTTTTTATACTGTTTAATGTAGAATCATAATGCAGTGTCATTCTGCTATAATGAAATGAGCTACACAGCTGTAAAGAAAAATTGTACTTACTTGAACAGTTTTCTTCAAATATTCATCTTCATTTTTTCACTTCATAACAAGCCTGTGCCTTAGCTGGAACTTTGAAGATGCCAAATTATCAAGACAGATGTAAGGTACGTGGGACAAAGATCCACTTCTAAATACTACTTTAGCAAACTAATGAATAGATAGGAACTATTAATCTATGGGGATGTATAAGATAAATAACATATATGTGCCATCTTCCATAAAACAAAGCCACAGCTTCAGCAGACTGAATGTCTTTAGATAGTTGGACAAACTAATGTCAAACAGATTGCCAACGCCTTTTCATACCAGAAATCATTTGTTATCTTGAAATTAAAGCTTGTACAAACTGAGCTCTATGCTGCCATCTATCAAACCTCATATAAGTAACATGAAAAAGTCCCCTTACCAGATACCACTCAGACAGAATGATTAGGTTTCTATAACTGGTCCTTTAAGTCATAGAGCACAATGCATTTAGTTAACCATTGTTTGGATTAATTCAAGGCTTTCCCATACATAAATGCTATAAAAGTATAAGCATTTTCTCTCAAAATGAAGAGTGATGTTTAAATCTAATATCCAAACTGCCCTGGGTTCACAAAGAACCTCTGCAATTCCTTCTCTATTTCCCTATACTCCAAATGTCAATGTTGGTCAAAGGAGTTCAAGTGACAATCTTGAGGACATTTTGCCATTAGCAGCGGAAATACAAGTTTCTTCATATACTCCCGCCAGTGCTGATGTTTCTAACCTTTAGGAATGCAAGCACAGTTGTTTTTATATGTACTCAGCCTAAGACTGCTAAGAAGCAGGACTAGTAATATAAACTTTTGGTAGCAGTTTTAGGTTGGGAAACTGGAAAAAAAAATCACTAATTCATTTCATCTAGTCAAAAAAGAATCATGAGGTGGTGTAACAACTTAAAACAGCAACCTGTAATAAAGGGTTCCCTTTTTGTAATTCCAGGGATACTCATTATCCAAAGGGTTGCTAAAGTAAAAACTACAGTGAAATAACACGGAAAAAAGCAAAATATGGCAACAGTTCTAACTTCCGAATTACCATGAACCATAACAAGGAAGAATAGTTGAACTGAAAGGACCCCCCCCCACAATGCACTAAATTGGAGATGCCAACTTTCAGGATTAAGGCTGCTGCCCTGGGCTGAGTATAGCTTTTGATTTGTATTTGTGGTTGTAACATTACCAAGAAACTGATAGTTTACTGTAGGGTCCCTCAAAAGAAGCCATCTACATAGACACCCACATGATGTTACTCAGATACATGGTTAAGTTTTGTCATGCTGAAGTAATAGACAATATTTTAAAAATAATTGAATTTGGATTTGACAATTCCTATTAACCCCAGTCATAACATTTAGTTTTATTTTTGTCAGAGGCAGTGAAAATAACTACACAATTTAATTACAGTTCAACCGATTAACTGACAACTGAGAAAAAATAAGCTACTGTTGCCACTGTAAAAACTTGCTGTGTTGGTCTTTCATCTGATGAAGAAGCCAGGCTCAAGGTTGTGAAGCTATGAAAAAATCTTGCTTAACATAACATAGGAGCATGTTATTCTTCATCTTTCCTTAGACTGTTTTTGAAATGAGTAGGTGGGAAGAGTCTTGAAATTGTGTAGCTACAAAGTAAAACAGATTCAGAAGCTATCTTTTTCCTTTCACAGAAATAAAAACAAGCTGATTGTTCAACAAAAGGCAGTGTTTTATTTATCTTGAAAAGCCAGTAGTTAAAGGAGAGTCCTGTGCAGATTAAATCATTGTTCTTTTCTACAACTAGAAAAAGACAAAAGTAGCAGAAAAGCAGCTGATACATGGACAGCAGTTAGTAAGCTGGACCTGGTGAAAGAAGTTTTACATGCTGTTTCTCCAATGAACCATTACAAGAGGTAATGACTAAGCGGCCTTGTTTCAGCTTACTCTTGACCAAGAGCAAGACAACTGTTTAAAAAAAACCAAAAACACAGGCCTTGCAACAAGAAAGGTGTACGCCTGAAATAGAATTCCTGAGAAAAAATTTGAATTGCAAAATCAAATCTTCATCCTTGGGATCAGCCATCCATAACTGGATAATTTGCTAACTGCTGAGAAGCGTTTACAACTTCAGGACTATTAGACTCTGCATGGGAAGCAAGCTAGAAAAAAACATTGCAATGGTCATTAGTTACCTAAAAATTCACACTGTTTGAATCTGTTTTGAAGAACAGGCAAAAAAGCTGCAAGAGAAACAGGTAAGTTCAGATTTTGTTGATAAGAGTAAGACTACCACTGTACATTCTTCCTTAGCCTTTTGAAAGTCCTCATGTATCTGCAGGCTTTATGGCACATCTCAAAGAGATATTTTACAGCCCTACCTGAAAACAAACACCAGAAAATCTGTCAACTAAGACTGTTCAGATCATGCGGATAATAGAGCTTCTGTTCCTAGGAAAGATCCTGAACTGCAAGTCTCCAAAACAGAATCAGACAGAATTGAAAGGGAAACGGAGAAGCTTTCTGTAAAGATTACAAACGTCCTGCAGAAAGCTCTCATGCGCTGAATAAAGACCCAACACCATGGTTCCCCAGACAGTTTATGAGGGCACGTAAACTGGCAGCAAAGGCACGATTTGGGCACAAAGTAACCAGAAATCTAGCACTTAGTTGTGTGTGCATGCCTTTTTAGGTTAAAACCATTTATTTTAATGTAGAAGGGTTCAAACTAAATTTACTGAAATATTTATTTTAAATAAAATATTAAAGTATTGTGAATTGTTAGAATACTTTTAATATATAGCCAACAACTTTTAGCAAAAACCAAGAGAAAACACTACTTACATTAAAACTCTTTTAGCCATTACAGCTCAGTTCTTTAAAGATTATAAGATGACAATTTTTCTGACATTTATAAAACACTTGAGTTTGGTGTGGTTCTTTGTTGAAAAGAGGCAAACAGGGATTAAAAACATTAACTTGAGCCGTTGCTATTTCTAGCACATGACTCAGGAATAACTGGTGTTTGAACAAAGGTTTTAGGATCCTGTTTGAATTCAACTCTTCAAACATTACTGGGTTACCGAGCTAAAAAAAAAAATGAGCTAATTGTAAAGTAAGAATAACTAACATATTCAGCCAGTAACATATCTTCTTCTTAAGTAGTACTGGATAAATTCCACCATAACCAACTGTTTTGTCATGCACCTCAAGATCAACCACATGCAAACCCTTTTAGTGCTATAAGGAAATTAAAATTTTCGTATAATATTCGTCCCAAGGGTTCTGTATGAATGCACCTAAATGTTGGCATCACCTTGAAGTGATGGGCCAGACTAGATATTTAAACAATTTCTGTCACTACGTTTCCCTGGAATAGTTGGATACGAATTACTCCCTGCACCTGAACTTTATAGATTAATGTGAGTAGCAGGGATTTTAGAAAATATAGAAGAACAATGAGTCATTTTAAGGACTAATTTTTCTGCAATTATACATTGCTGACAATTTCTCATAACCTACCATGTTCTTGCATAGCTGCAGTTAATGAAAATATTTAAAAATGCTAATTAATTCTGTAATTTCACAGTGCTAAAGACCACGTTTTAAAAGTCACCAACTCTCATCCTGGTTTATTTAAAGTATGGGCGTCTCTCTAGCTAAATATATTTTTTATGCATAATCTCATTTTGATTTCAAAAGCCTGACAATATTTCTTTGCATTCAAGTTGCCAGAATCAATTCTCATGTACAGAATGTTACCAAAGAAAGGAAATAGAAAATATTTTCTCGTCAAAAGAATAAAGAAATTCAGTAATCATTGTATGAACATACATAGAAATGTACAGACACAGAATGGAGAAATATTGCAATTCTATATTAAAACTAAGGAGTAAAAGAACTTTGATTATATATATAATGAGCAACTACTGTACCACTGCACACCATTAAAACCCAAGTATATTGTTATATACTATAATCTACTAATAATGTGATGTATAACTTAAAACCATCAATTCCTAGTGTTAAAGAGGCTGTGTAAAAACTAACTGCAGCTGGAGCCTCAAGTGTTGTGTTTTATGCAACTAGAAACTGCATGCCTAATTACCATGCCATACATACAGCTGTATGTTTGCCAGTCAACAATGCCTCTGTTTCTGTCATTTTCTTTTTTTGTTACAGCAAGTATTTTAAATATGAGATGGACATGGCATCAATATTTGCATAGAAGGGAGAAATTCAACACTTATCTATTGATGTTATTCCATATATTCAAATTTTATATATATCTACATCCAACACATTCTCCCTCATATCATGCATTACAGTGACATTCCAAAATTCTCTCACGATACAAGTTTAGATGTCTGATTTTTGTTGTGTGTGTAAAAGATGATACTTTATTCCATTAAAAAGAGGGCACCTTCAGCATAAGAAGCCTTAGATTATATATAGCGTGAGAAAGCTAAAAGGCAGTTTGATCAAGAATAATATACTTTAAATTATTTATGCAAAACTTGTATTTTTATGTATTTGGTAGTTTTTTCTTGTGCATTGTTTTGAGTTCTGCTATTTAGCAGCTAGCATATCTAAGAAGATTCCTATTTGTACTGCAGCAGTATGCAATCTCATTAAGCCCTCTGTGCCAAGAATCTGACATTTCCATTACAGAACAGCTCCTGGCACAGAGGGAATTTTTGGTGGTATCATAACTTGCCAGTAAAATGTCCTGCACTGCAGAAGTTGTATCTGTTTTCTCATTTGTTTCTCACCTCAGGAAAACCTTTGTTTTGCCCCGGAAGTGGCTTGTTGCACAGGGAAGAAAGCACCAGGAACACTTAAGACAAAAAGGTGGGAAAATATTTCATTTCAGAAAAAGTTCCAAGGGTTGAAAACAGCAGAAACATATTTCACATAGGAACAATTACTAATTAGATTCTGAGGAGTTATTAATCATTTAAGTTTAATATTTTTTTCTGTACAAGAGAGTATTTTGGAATACTGTTACTATTCCTCACAAATCCAATAATGCATTAGAATTCTGCAAGCTATGTTCATAAAAATCAGCATCCTACCATAAAATAAATTTGTAAAAGAAAATAAACATAATAGAAAGGTTTACTTATTGAGGAACACCTGCTTTAGATAAATACACTTGAAAGCACAGAAGGGTTTAATATTTCCCTATAGTTTTAGATGTTTTAGGGCTTGTGTGTGTGTGTGTGTGCACGCGCACACGTGTATGTATGTGCATGTGTGCAGGTGTGGATGTGCATACGTGTGCATGTTTGTGCGCGTGCGCACATGTGCATGCGTGCGTGTGCACGTGTGTGCATGCGTGTGTGTATGTAAATTAATGCTGTTAATGAGGTCAACCCATGAATCAATGTCTTTTGTTACTATCTAAAAAGAACTGCTTATGAAAGGTTTGTGGCAACAAAAAGATTCAAGCAAGTGCTTCTGAAAGCTTTTCAAATAGCATTTTCAGTGTATAAAATGTGAAAACATCTTTCAATTAGTAAAAAAAATAGTCTAATATACAAATATTTTTAAAAAATTATTTTGTGAAGGAAGGTAGCATAATTACCCAGTTCCATTCCTCAAATATGGTAGCTATTTCCTTCTGAAACAAACTCCTACATGTTAACCAAGAGAAATGCATACAGGGCTACTTTCTGCCCCAAGCAGAGTGAATCATTATGTTTTCCCAAGATTGAAACTATCATAAATTACCCCTTTGGACAGCATTAGAAAGAAATTGAAGCATACAAGGAATAAACTATAGTTTCTTTTTATATCAAAATGTACTCTTGAAAAATGTGTTTGGCACAGTGCTAAATCATATATAGTTAATACTAAATATTGCAGGATACAATAAAACCCTGGAGTTAACTTGTGTTTACACCTTTTTAAGGGATAAAAATAAAAAGATACCAATTATTCAGAAGTCAGCCTATACAAACTGTATAAACAATATTTTATGTCTTGTTTTGAAAACCACTAATATAGTCAATTTTACATAAAAGACTGCAAAATAATATAAATGGATTTAAACAGCTCTTTACAATAAGAAATTCAAATGGAAACAGACAAGTAACAAAGAGAAGTAAAAAAATTTATTGCAGTATTCGTTCCACCAGATATGCTGGGGATCCCTTTTCTTGTATTATTTCAGGGTGACCTAATACATCAAAATCTACATTTACAAAAACTCCTCCTGCAGATAGGTCATAGATACTGCATGCTTTTTTTCAACAGAATAAATTATATATCCAGGAGATTCTGCCATTTTACAGCCTGGAAAAACAATGCTTCCCTGGAAACTGGGCTAAGCTAAAGAAAGCCATCCGCTGCTAGGTTAAACTCCAAGAACACTTTATTAAGAACATTAACAGACTAATTTCCAACATTCACTTGTTTATTTTTTTTTAAACAGAAAGTTTTTTTTCAAGATATAAACAATTTTTGTTAAACTATAATACAGTGGGAGTAAAAATGAACTGAGAAGTTTCTGCTGCACAACAGCGAAGGAAGCTCCCACAAAAATGTTTACCAACATTTCCTTCTTTTTCCTGCGTCCCAGGTTCCATTCTTACTCTTCATTAAACTGATTTTTTGCCAGAAAGTTGATATTTCAAGTTTTTCTGTTATTTCAATTCCTGTAAATTTGGCTGCATGTACAAATTCATTAGCTGGAAGTTCCATCCTTGGCGGCATACAGCGATCGTAAAGTCTGAACAACTTTATTAGTCAGCTTATTAGCACTCGTTAGAGCAATCTTTTTGTAAATAATGTCTGACTCTTTAATAGTGTCTACCCAAGGCACCAGTTTGCGACCATCACGGCGCTTAGCCTCAGTCCAGGAGCCACTGTAGGAGCCTGCCATCCACTGAACACTGAAGCCATTGCTGGTTTTCTGTACTACTCTTGCAATTTGTGGTCGGTCTTTGTACTTTGGACAGCAAATAGCGATGACATCCATGACATCAACACTTTCATTCATCTGTGCTGCCAACTCCGTAGAGTCTGAATTTCGTTTTGACCTTCTCAATGACTAAAACATTGGGGGGGAAAAAAGACCAAGTGTTACACAAAAGAACTTTAGTGAAATTATTGCTTTTATTGCTTTTAATCCCTTGACGCCGGGAGGTGGGATTTCCCAGCACACATTCCATTGCCGGCAATGAGACGCACCGTGACCGCCAGCGCCAAGGGGTTAACATATCCTTGTAAAACCACATACTCTTAATTTGTACCCGTGTCTTTAACTCTTATTGATATATAAAATTATATATACACATGAATCATAAAGCTACATAAAAACTTGGCAACAATAAAAAGGATAAACACACAGTACATTCCAAAGGAAATTAATAACTTTTTATGCTGGATAAATCTCATTTTCTAGGTTTTTTTTATTGTCTTTTCTGTTAAACTTTCTACAAAAAATTGTATAAATGGTTAAGTAGAGAATCTCTATCTACAAAATGCTTTCTTTCATGTGGATTACATTACTTGGTGTACATTTAATATAATAGACTGACATTTATAAGCACATAAAAATCATTTTACGTAATACGCTGCGAAATACGTTGACTCCTCCTCCGCCTCACCCCTGAAGTGCCTCCTCCTCTATCCTCCCCATCACTTTCATCGTCCTCTGTCTCAGCTGCATTGTTTTTAGGGCTGCCTCCTCCAAGCAGCGAGGTAATTGCTTTGTTTCGAGCATTTGTGCTAGCTGACACCTCCCCATCTTCTTCCTCTTCATCAGGATCCAAATGTTCCATAAGAAGCTTGAACTGAAAAAAAATAGATACGTAAGGACCAGATGTAGCTAAATCAGTGATTCTCAGCCAAGCAACCTGGAGAGCTGTGCAGTCTTTTTTTAAGGGTGAGACAATATTAACACAAGTAAACCCAGAGATTTCAAATAGGAATCTAGCATCAAAACCACTTCTGATTGTGGTCTTTCTGCATTCTATACAACAGAAGAATTATTCTGCTTTTCTTTTGTAGTCAAAAATGAGTGAAAGCTAAGAGATGGTATTTTTGAAGGGTACCTTGAGTCTAATGAGGTTGAGAACCACTGATCTACACCTAACTACATCTTAAAGAACTAACGGGAAAAGGAGTTGCCCAGGGGAACAGAGATCATGTAACCTCCTCAGAATTAGCTGCGGTATTGTTTTTTTAAATAAAATATTGTTCAGAAACGTATGACTTCCTTTATACTAAATGTACAAATTTTCTTCTTTTTGTATTTAAGCCAAACTAGATGTTTAAGAGAAGCCAAGAAAGCTTCATATACCAGTACACTATTGGTGGAAGTATATGGGGGTAAAATGGACATTAAGAAAAGGGATAAAAACAGTACCAAGTAACTAGAATGACGTTTCATAAAGTTTAAAAATCCACAGCCTGCATTCCTCAAGAATAAGACAGAAATAAGTCTGACTTTATACTATTACTGTTTGCTATACAGATTTTGGCATAACACTTAAAGTTCCACATCTTACAAGCTATAAGCTTACTTAGCACCCATTGGAATTATGGGCCCTTGGTACTTCGTAAGATCTTCAGGATTTCACAATTCAGGAAAAGAAGTCCAATTCTACCTTCCAAACATTCAAAGTTTAAAACTACTGAAAATACATGTGCAAACTTTTTTTGGATAATCTTAGTTAAGAAGGTTAAGATTCTACTTACATCTAAGTATTGTTTTACTATGCTCCTCTTCACCTCTTCAGTGATCTTAGAATGAGCCATATCGCTTCGCAGGAAGTCCAGCGTCTGTTTTGGATGGAAATGCACACCTGTCTTCCGGTTGATCGCTTTATCGTATACTTTTGCAGATTCAGATGGAGAGTATTTCTGAATTTTACTATTCAAGGAAAATACAGACATTTTAGAAGAAAATATTTTTAGCTTTTAGTATGAGCAGTTACATGTTATTCATCCTGTATTAACTAGGTTTTGCATTCATTTAAACAAGGACATTTGCTATTTTATAGTTGGAACATATATTTCATAAATTAATTCATTTTAACTAGATTATTTTCTCTTGTTATCCGGGCATCATTAAACCTACTGGTCAACACCCAAGACATCTGAATCTTGTAAAAATAAGATGGCTTGAGAAGTACTCGCTTGATCAAAAGCTGAGGAGCATTCTACTATTATCTATTTATTCTTACCTATCAGAGAATCCACAGAGGTTCTTTAAATGCTGTTTTAGCATCAAAAGTAGTAATATGCCTTGTGAGACATTTGCAAATTCAATTAAAGGAGCTGAATTTTCTGGCAAACATTTCATCACAGCATTTATATCATTTTCTTCATCAGAATCTGAATCAGAGTCTACACGTTTCCGTAACTTTCGAGGCTTGCTAACTTCTTCTTCACTTTCACTCCCACTCCCACTGTTACTGTCGCTCTCACTCTCCTCATCTGATGACGGTTTTCTCTCCTTTTTTTTTGTCTTTACCATAGACTGGAAGACAGAGAATTGACAAATATTTAAGAACTACAATAATAGTGTCATGCATATACTTTACATAAACATAATTCTTTTAAATGGGTAAGAGCTTTCTTTTCAAGAAACGCTATCATGCCACAGCTTATTTGAAATTCACATACTATAGTTTGAAGCAGGCACACTGAAGTGTATTTCAAGGCCTGAAATATCTTCAAAATATATTTTTATTTATTGAAAGAAAAAGAATAATCCATCCACAAAAGAAGACCTCTACAAAATGTGAGTGCAGCACAAAGTCATTAAGAGTGCATGTTGGAAAAAATACTATTGCCTCTTGCTCAGAGTGCACCATACAAGCTTAAGAACAAGAAATTTCCCATTACTAAGGGTCAAACAGAATACAAGAATTTCTATTAAATTAGTGTGTTTGTAAGATTAACTGTAGCATTAAGTTTCATGCAATATCATTTAGTTTGCCATTCTGGATATATTTTAAATATTCAAGCATTTTTATTTCTAAAATCTAGTAGAGTAGTTCTCATGTGGTCTCAGTGGCCATGAACAAACATGCCAAGCTTCTGCCCAAAGGAATAGCTATGTTGAGGGTTCAGTTTATTAAAGGAAATGTAAACACTATATTTTCTATAGCAAAATGTGCTTTAGGAAATACAGAAGGTTAAAATTTATATAAAGCTTAAGGTCGTTTAATCACATTTACTTAAACGAGACAAGGAAAAAGAAATGGAAAGGACTATCTGGTAATACTTTTAAAATCAATATAGCAAAACCTTTTAGAGATAGCACATAGAAAAGAATATTCAACTGTTACAGTATTGTTAATGCAAAGGCTTAAGAGCAGTATTATAAAAATGTGGTTAATGGGAACTATCAAGTTTGGCCAATATAAAAAAAAAAATTGTAAAGTACTGTACAAATATGAAGAACCCAGTCCCCATCCAAAAGAATTTATAGTCTGTTTTTAATTAATTAAATAAATAGATGATTTAAAGCACTGTAACTTAGTGGCTAGTAAACTCAAGAAGAGTTTAATTTCTAGCGCTTATCTTATTCAGTGGGCTTAGCACTAAAAGCAAGTTCTCCAGTCCTCTTCTACTTCAAAGCATTCACGCTATGCATCCCCAAAGATCTTAAAGAAATGGGGATTTAAATTCTTTAAGGTAGAGAATGTCCTTAGCTTTTGTATTTGCACAATGCCTAGAACAAAAGAATTCTAATCAATAACAAGGTGTGACCTCAATATATGTAATACTAATATTATTTTCACAGATTCGCAGAAGTTTAGGGCTGGAAGGGACCTTGTGAAATCATCGGGTCCAGCCCCCCTGCTTTGGGCAGGAAAGACTGGTGGGGTCAAATTTGTGCCAGTCTATTTAGTTTCAGGCAGGATAGGTAGTCAGGCTAAATGAACCTGATTTCCCTGTTTTAAAATGTAAAATTAGGAGTTCCCCATTGCAGTTAGCTGCAATTCAGGCCAATTTTATGCTAATGACTAATTTCCTTGAAGTGTACTGAAAGTAAAAGTATTTTTGCTATAAAATGTGTAGTTAAGTATTTTATCTGATCTGAATATTAATACCAATGCTTGGCTGAAACTCAGTGTTAGTTTACCACATGTATATATTTAATTAGTGTCCAATATTTTCAATCAAAAAGTGTGATTTAGGTTTTTATTTTTAGGACTTTTTTTTTAATTGTTAACAGTAAGGTGGTCAATGCCACTGCAGGTAGGAAACTATCTGTATTTCAGAGAAAAAAGCACACACACTGTAATTAAGAAAAATATGGAAATGAAGAGTGATAATGGACTAAGTAAATAAATGCATTTGATTTATATATATAGGAACTCTATCAATATAAAGTTCCCTTCAAAATATTTTCGGGATTAGGAAAATCTAGAGGTAGATAACTTCACTAACAAACTGTACAGAGGGGAAGTTTGAATCTGCTTTCACACTACTATTTTATTGCACTTCTAATTTATTTGATTAACCTTAAAAATCAATTAAATTGTAAACATTATTAACTGACATGTCACATACAGGGCAAAGCAGATTTTTACTGTTGTCTGAAAAGTAATGATACTTGTTCATATTAACAGCAATGGAAAGATTTAGAAGACCTGACAAACTGACTGAATTATGGTGACTACACAACATCACAAATACACTTACCTCCTTAAATGACTGTAGTAGGTTACTACCAGAAACCGACAGTGTAATATCTATATGATGCATTATAAACAGTGGCTCTTCCTGTGTTTGATAAGGAAAACAGGCTAGATTGTCTGCTATATACAAGAGCATATTCACCTCTGTTTTCTGCAAATTAAAAAAAGTTACATAAAACATTTTATATATCCACATATAAATATACAAAAATCAGTCTGTAATATTTTGTGTTTGTGTTGCCTTCAAAGGATTTTGGGTTAAACATGTTGACGTGTACTTCATACTAGACAACTTTTCCCCAGAAGTCATTGCAAAATGCTTCATATTTACACTATCCCTGCTTTACCCATACAAACGAAAAAAGGGGAAAAGCTTATTTTCTTATATGGGAATTAATTTTGTTATGTATCAACATAAAAGAGACCAGGGAAATAAAGTTAGCCAGGCTAAATTTACCAAGCCATTTTAAAATACATAAAGCAGGAATCATTTAAACTTGCTGCATGATCTTATAGCAAATTTATTTTGATGTCTTTTTAAATTAGGTAAATTTATGTGATGCTTACTGCCGTGTCATCGAAGAGGTTGAGTAAAGAAATAAGAAAGGCTCGTCTATGTTGACGGTTCCCTCGAATCATGGAGTACAAATGTGAACACAAAGCACTGGAGGATTCATCATGTCTAAAACCCCTTACAGGATCCTTTAGGCATGTATTGATTGCCTGTTGTACCAGGTAAGACATCTTCATACCAGCCACTGCTTTCATCTGTAATGATAAAATATCTATTTTTGTTTAAATCATGGCTTGCCAACAGTCATATTAAACAAACGAATGAAAGAACAAATGAACAAGACAACAAAGTGAAATAAAAGTTACTCTCATCTTGTTCTCAACTGGTCTCAGTGGAAGGTATAAGAATGTAATTTTAGATAGCCTACTGATTCAAAGTTCTTGAAAAGTAAAGGAAATCTAAATAAAACACACTGCCTAAACATTCAGGGCTTTCCCCAATGATTTCTTGAATCCCTGATGTTTAGTATCAATTTCTCTTTTTTTAAACACCTAATGATCATGGTTACGGAGTTACATTTTCAAATATGAGCAGATGCAATATTGTTTTCTTGAGTTTTGAAGCTGACCAAAGCAACAGCAAGTGCTGAAGGATAATGATGGTGTGAAAATTATCTTGTTTCATTATACCTATTCTAGCAGGAATATTTAATTTAAGTACTTAGTCATATATTTCACGTTTATGAAGTGATTTTCCATAGGAAAAATATTGAAAGTTGTACATATTTAAATAATAAAATATTTTACATTACAGCTCTTGACCTTCCACCATCACTCTCCACAAAATCAAAGGGACCAAGAGGAAGTTCCAGTTTTTACCATTTGCCTCAGTGTCCCAACTGATTTTACTCAAGTTTAGGTTTTATTCGAATTTCAGTAACTGCTGGATGCCTGGCCAGTCAATATACTGAACAATCCCCGGGATTCAGCCTCTACTTTTGTCCCCTAGAACATCTCTACACCTATACAAAATGTAGTTCAAGACTTAGCTATGTGCATTCCAAACTCTACTCTACTGGAGTAAGTATGTGTGTGGGAACACTAAGTAGTGTGCTCTGAATCTTACTGCTGGTTTAACTGGAGTGCTTTTGGATTTAGATCTCATAATCCAATCGCATGCACAGCCAAGCAATTGAGCATCTACTTCCACAGTAACATACAAGTATAGTGTTGGGTGTCATGTCTGGGGAAAGTAAAGTTGCCTAGGAGAAGAGTTATTAGGAGTTAATCCAAAAGGCCATGCAGAAAGAACGATAACAACCTACACCAATAAGTACCCACCCATCCCCTTATTTTCCTTAAAACAGGTTCTCAAACTACTTTCCTTTATTTCTTCTAACTAAGCTTCAACTTACAAAAGTTTATTCACCCCACACAGAAAAAGTTAATGAAAACCTCAAACTTTCCCAGTACATAAATATTAAGGAGCTACTGCTATACTTAATATATATAATACATATAAATTTTAGATAGATTATACACACACATATATACATATTAAGCGTTTGAGCAGGAAGTGAATTATTTAAAATTTATGTGTAGGGCTGACAAACGATTAAAAAAATTAACTGCAATTAATTGAAAGATTAAAAAAAAGTCATAATTAATCGCAATTTTAGTTGCACCGTTAAACAATAGTCAGGACCCCCCACAACCCAACAACCTAGAGCCCAGAGCCCGTGTGCCCTGCGGTTCCTCCCCACCATCACCAACAGCACACAGCCCCAGCCCTGACCCTGGCCCACCCTGCACGCACTCTGGACTTGCCCCAGCCGAAGCGGACCAGCTGGAACCCGTGCAAACAGCCCTGACCCTGGCCCACCCCATATCTAGTCCAAGCTCACCTGCCCATGCTGAGCCACGGCAGTGGCCAGGCTGAAGCTGCTGCTTCGTATGAAGGAAAAGTGGCCCTCTCCTCATCACCACTGCTTTTTGTTGCAGCTGCCTAGGGCCTGTACATGGGCTGCCTTGCAGTTCCTTTGCACTGCTACTGCTGCCCCACTCAGCAGCCCAGAGGTGGCAGTGATGGCAGCAGAGCAGTGAGGGAGAGGGGCTGCTTTTCCTTCATACCAAGCAGCAGCTTCTGCCCAACCACTGCTCAGAAATGGCAGGCAAGTCTGGAGCAGGCATGGGGAGGGCCAGGGTCGGGGCGGTACACATGGGTTCCAGCTGATCTGAAGCTGGTCCGCTCCACTGATCAAAATGATGCGCACGATTAACATGATTAAAAAAAATTAACGTGTTAATTTGTTTTTGCCTTAAATGTGTAAGTTAACTGTGATTAACTGACAGCCCTAATATATATGAGTATTCAGTTCATGCTCAAACATTAGACAGGGATACTGTATAAATGCAAATCCTGAAAGAAGAAAAATTAGATGACAAATCCACTTTTCTTGCACTTGCTTTTCTTGCACATCTATACATAAAATACTAAGAATAAGAAAATTGTTCTTATTCACGATACCAAATTCTCAAGGAGGGCAGTCACACCGCAAGACAGGCTAGAACTTCATAAGAGGGGTACATCAGGACCTGGGAGAACGCCTGTTCATCAGAGCTTCCCAAGGAATAACAAGGTCTAATAGCCATAAACTCCAGGAAGGCCGATTTAGACTAGATATTAGAAATAAGTTCTTTACGGGGCATGTGTCCAAGGTCTGGAACAAACTCCCCCCCAGAGGTGGTGCAAGCACCTACTCTGGACTCCTTCAGAAAACAGCTGGATTTATTTCTTGCTGGGGTCACTTCATCCCAGCTGACTTCCCGTCTATGGCAGGGGGCTGGACCCGATGATCTTATGAAGTCCCTTCCAGCCCCTAAAGGCTATGAAATCTATAAAATTTCAAATATATTTTTCTCTCTCCTATTGCGTTGAAATAAGAACAATTTTCTTTAACAACAGAAGTTTTATGTAACGTTTGGTATCAAAAACTATTACAGGGTACGTCTACACATGCAGTAATGTGCTGTAGTTACTGCGCATCAGGTTTAGTACCTCTAACAACAGGTACTAACGCAATGCCAGTAACATGCATTTTAAGTGACACTAATGTGCAGTAGACCAATTCTACTGTGCACTAGCATGGCTTTTGCTATGACACACTGAAGCACAGTAGAATTAGTTTACTGTTCATTTAGCAGTTTATGTAGACGCACTCACAGTTGCTTAGTCTGGGTATTAATTGAGTAAGATATTATTGTGATGTAGGGAGTTCTAAAGATGGACAAATTATTTAGGACCCAGTGGGTGCATCTATACATTCATTAATGTACAGTAGTTACTGTGCATTTAGTTTAGTACTTGCTCAATGAAATACTAATTAAATGTGCAGTAATTAGTTACTAGACAGTAGAACCAGTGCACTTTTTTTTGTGACACTTACTGCGCAGTAGCCTAATACTACTGTGCAGTAGTGTATTAGCTCAGTTTTTGCCTGGCACACTACTGCGCAGTGTTATTAAGCGACTGCGCATTAAATGTCTCGTGTAGATGCACCCAGTATTAATGCTCTCCATTTTTGATATTATAGATCTTTTTCTCTGACTGGAAAATACTGCTATTTACAGCTCATTCTCTCACATGAAGGAGCGAAAACACAAATATCTCAAAACAAGCAGAATCTCCCTTTATTCCCCTAGTCCTGAAGTTTGAATTTGCAAATGTCTGATCTCTGAGAAAGCACATAATCAGCATTTTGTTTATATTTAAGTTATGTAATATTAGAATTACATACATGAATGAATCCAGCATATTTTTTGTCTATTTCCACCAGCTGTTGGTCAGCTTTGTTCCGCATAGAGGGCTCTGGATCTGTGCCCATTGCAATTAAATATGGAACACACTAGAAAAGAAACAAATGCAAACATTATTTAAAGGCACAACGCCACAAAGCACCTACTCTGGACTCCTTCAGAAAACAGCTGGATTTATTTCTTGCTGGGATCACTTCATCCCAGCTTCATCCCAGCTAAACTATCTCTGTTTAGGCAAAAATACAGATTATACAGACACTAACACAGATTTTGTGGTGTAGGAAAAAAGATTACTGAAATAAAGATTGGGGAGATGAAGACTACTTAAAAACAAACTAGATCAGAGGTTAACTCTGGAATTTCAATCCAAACAAGTATTTTGGTAAAAAAAAAAAGTGTAAAAAATTCTAATAAACAGAGGCCAAAGAAGAGAGGGTATAAACAAATGTGAACTGTTACATAACAAAAAGTAATGTATTCATCACCCATCTGGTAATGGCTTGATCTTTACAAATTTATTCCAAAGATGATAAAATGAAATTGCTGGAATCTTTGGCTTTTCAATACAGAAAAAGAGATCCTGACAGCTGTTGTATGTTAAACAACTCCTCCATAAGAAGACTCTCCAATAAATAAATAAAAAATAAATAAAGCAATTACAGTAGCAAATATGTAAAGTTTAACATTTGGAAAATTAGGTAGCAGCTATAAGAACCTCTAAAAATCTCTAGTTAAAAATTATAATAGATACAGCACCCTAATACTACATACCTGAACAGGATGGATAAGACCCTGGTTCAAAGTCAGTGCAATGACATTTAGAGCAAAGTGACGTACACTGGACTGAGTATGAAAGAAAGCCTCAAGGACCTGTTTAAGATATAGCTGCATGATGGAGCTGCTCATCCCTGAGGAAATATCACCCATTTCTTTCAGATCCTCCTGTTTGGCTACTTTCTTCCCTACAAAAAAACCAAAACAATGACATCAGAACTATAGTGCAACTACAAAATTCCTCTACTCTACATATAATATTCTTACATATGTCACATATGTCATAAAGTTTTGATAAAGGAGTGATGAGTGTTTTATGGAAACAATGCTGTGTTCCTTTCTTGAGCATTATAATAAAATGTAATCAAACCCTGAAGATTTTCTGTTGCACTAAGTTAACTAGTTGAGAGAAAGCTTTTTTAAGAGACAGTAAGCCACTCATTGTTGCAAGAATTTAACTACTACTCATTTTGGATTATTCCACAATCTATACACCTTGAAAGATAAAGACACAAAATCTGTATTCTAAAAGTCTCAGTGTGCTTATATATAAAAGATACCCCTGAAAATTAATCTAAAAGTAATGTATACAAAACAGGCTTAATTAGACAAAAACTTTATGGCTGCTTGCAGATGTTAAAAAAAACAAAACAAAAAAACCCTGCACTTTACTTTAAACTTGGCGCATTTCTGCACCAAGCCCCACACATGCCCAGAAGAGGCAGTACCTTAGTTGAGCCTGGCTTGCCTGACGTCTGTATAGATCGGGCATTTAGTGGGACTTTATTGGGGCTTTTATCTAACAGATGATTGAATTATCTTTAAATAAAAGTGCCAACAAGCCCTGCTGAAGCGCCCAAACTATACAGATGCTGCAGAGCCTGGTCGAAGTAATGTGCTGCTGCTTCCAGTAAAGGGCGTTTTTGTTTTTAGCAAGTGCAAGCAGTCTTTATGTGAATCAGTTCAATTGAAATGCTCATTTTTATATAACAAAAGTTAAATGTTTAATATTTCCTTAGTACAGAAATGGTCATCACTCACAGTCTCTATCTGCCTGCTGCATACGTGTATCCTCTTCCTGCAAGTAGGTTTGGAGGTTTTTTAACACCTGGATTTTTAAGTTTACTGAGCAGTTCTTATCAGAAAGAATACTATTGTACAGAGTCTTCACTTCCTGCTCAAACATTAGACTTGGATGTTGTATAAATGCAAATCCTGAAAGAAAAAAATAAGATGACAAATCCCATTTGGTTGTCTGCTTTTCTTGCACATATATCTTCCAAGATGAACGAAGTTCTCTATCAAGGTACAGATATGAAATAAAATACAAATTGTCATGCAAGCACTGGTAATACAGCAAAAAGGATGTAAAGGATCAGGATTCCACTTTGGATTCTGGAAGGGCATGTCGTCTAGTGCGTAAAAACAACACAGTCAAGTACATACATTTAGTACAAATACTTTAAAAGCAGCATGGTGTAATGAATTCTGTTCTGTTTACTATAGAGCAGCAGGCAAGGGTGATTGTGACCTAGTTGCACAATGGGCCACCACTTGCCTCTGACAGGGGAGGTGGGGAGGGAGGTGACTGCCAAAGCAGAGGCAGGGGAGGATGGGAGAGAGACAGGAAGCTTGCCTCTGCTTACCATAGGGGAGGTAGGGAAGGAGAGTAAGCAGTACCTGCTGTAGGGGCGGGGATTGATGGCATGGGGTAGGGCAGGGAAGGGGACAAGGGGCTGAGCTGCTTGCCACTGATCCCTAGTGCTATGTGCCGGATCCAGTCACTTTAGGGGCTGGGTCATAGGTTGAGCACTACTGATCTTTAAGAAGTGGGAAACGGGGAAATGACACATTTCTCTCTCAAAATAAAGCTATGAGGACTGTGAAGTACACAAAATTAACACCCTTAAAGGGAATGCTGAGGTCAGAAATGAACTGGAAAACTGCCACATATTGGTTTGGTGTATGGTTTGTCTTAACTCGTCTTAGTCTGTGCTCTTCAAGAATAGCAGGTGTTGACAGTTTTATGTCGTTATGATGACAGAACACCAGGATTTTTAATGAGTATGCCAGGAACAAAGTATGGAAGAGAGAACAGAGCATGTAAATGAAGGAATCAGAAAATTTAAAAAAAAATTCTTATTAAAACCCAAGCATGCACCAATGGAACTAGCTGACTGGTTGAAGCCATAGGGAGATAAAGATGGTTTATAAAGTTGGTCTCATTTAGGAAAATTAGTATAGGTGAAGGCCTAGTTCAAGAAAGAGTTCAGTTCATCTAGGCTAAGGACAGACAATCACAAAGCCCAAGGTTGAATAGATTCAGTCTTTTCAGGTTAGTCTAAGCTGCATGGATTGAACAGAGAAGCAAGTGAACAGACATTCACTTTTGATTCCAGAAAAGCAGCCACATGCCTACTCACATGCCTGGCTCAGGCCAGAAGCTGGAGGGCACTAGAGTACAAAAGAAGGAAGAAAAGCTGGGAGAAGTGCTCTGAGGCTTCCCCCTCTCTCCGCTGGAATGGAGAGAAGGGGTATGGCCAGGCCCCAGCTGGCCTGCTGAGTATGAAGGCGGGGACGGTTTAAATCTCCACCCTGGCCTGCACTGACCCTGGGGTGGAGGGGTGGGGGGAGCAGTCTCTGACAGGCTTTTCCCCACTCAAGTAGAGGGG
>NW_005842536.1:102703-155245 GCF_000455745.1 Alligator sinensis
CCCAGCCCCAGCTGGCTTGCTGAGACAGAGGAGGAGGGGGAAGGGGAAGTTAAGCTTCCTCACTGGCCTGCATGGGACCCCAGCGGGGGTCTGCTTGGCAGGGATGAAACAGCCCCTGTCAGATTCTTCCCTGCTCTCTGAGCAGGGAGCAGGAAAAAGTCTCACAGGGGCTACTTTGCCCCACCAGACAGACCCCAGCTGGGGTCCCTGCCATGCCCTTTCTCAGCTTGCCACTGATAGTGCTCCAGCTAGGAAGCAGAGGGGTGAGGCCAACTCTGCTCCAGCTAGGAAACAGAGGGGTGAGGCTGCAAGGCATCCTGAGATGCCAAGGGACTGTGAATTAACTTGAAACAGGAAGGAGTCTGGGACAGAAGTTCCATAAACTGGTTTGACCTACATCAGTTCAGTCTGATACTACATCCAACCAGGTTTCTCTTAAACCAGTTTTGGCAATTTTGAAAGCAGTTTAAGTGCATTGAACTTCTGTTGTGTTACAGATTTGAATTAGTTTCTTATCACTTAAACCAGCTAAAGACGAAACCAAAGGGGCTACAACTCCCTTCAATGTGGTAATAATTAATCACAAATGGATGTGAATTGTTCTGATGTCTGACCAGCACACCTGAACAGCTACTTTAAAAGGATTTAAGAAATCAAATCAATGTATTTTTGATATAATAGTTTTTAATTACTGCTTTCCTTTACTTGCTCATTTCTATTTGCTGTGTCTACAACACAGTTTCCATGGATTTTTTTTCTTTTTTACTAGGTGCCTGCAAACACTGGGAGAAGCTGCCCAGGCACGCTCCAGCTGCAGTTGGGAACTGGATGGCCGGCTGGGGGCAGATGAGATGTCCACATGGTCCTAGCACCTATCAAGTTCAGTTTAGCTTATCTGCCACAGGAGACAAGGCACCCCAGGATCCTAGCACCTGCCTTTTTCTCTCCCTCTTGCAGCAGCATCTGGTTACCCTGGGGTGTGGGACTGCAACTTGTGGAGGGGGCTAGGTTGTAGGCAGCAGCTCACAGTGGGAAAAAGGTTGCAGGGGCAGGGCAACCAGAAGACAGAGGGAGCAGAGGGCTGTGGCTTGCAAGTGAGGGGTGGGGGGGACTGTGGGTCCAGAATGTGGGGCAGAGAACTGTGGGTCAGGAGTAAAGGGGCACTAGCGTGGCCCAGGGAGGCAGGGTACTGTGGGTTGGGAGTGAGGGACACTGGCAGGGCCAGGGATCCCCAGGTCAAGAGTGATGGGCAGCAGCAGAGCTGGAGGGACTTTGGCTTGGCAGTGAAAGGCAATAGAATGTGCGAGGCCAGAGCACTGACATATCACTGCCCCACAAAGTCATTTACCTCCCAACCCTCCCCCCGTGTGCACCTAGCAGGTGTCTTCTCTTTTGGAACTGGAAATAAGGTTACCCTACTATAAGTAACTGACTCAGCTGGATAAAACAGTATCAAGATACTATATTTAGTCTAACATGGATTTCATGTTTCTATTCTGCCATGGAAGCTGGTATCTAGAGAAGGCATGTGTCTAACCCTTAGAGCCCTGTGGCTAAGCCAAAACTTCCAGGAAGAATATCATGTCCCAAACCATGTATTATACTGTCAGTCACAGAGGGATGCATCTAAAACAGGGGTGGGCAATTATTTTGGGCAGAGGGCCGCTTACTTGAGTTTTGGCAAGCCATCAAGGGCTGCATAACAGGCAGCCCAGGGCAGATAAATATTAATTTTCTAAATCTTTTAGGGGCCCCCATGGGCCAGACAGAATGGCCTGGCAGGCTGCATCCGGTCCCCGGGCTGCATTTTGCCCACCCTGATCTAAAGATCTGTGGTATCACACAGGATAGAGTTTTCTCAGCACCTACATGTGATTATCTAGTGGACTGATGAAACATGGCTCGAGTAATAATAATAGGTAGGACACTACTTATGCTTCGCTATATAGGACCACAAACAATGTGCGATACATGTTACTCATTCACTACCGGAAGTCAATAAGAAATCATGATGATGACTGAAATGAAAGAACCCTCTATTAAATGGAAACACATTAGCCATGATTCAAATAGGAACTAGTAAACATGGGCTAAGACACTTTCTGGTGACACTTAAGGAGAACATTCTCAGCTAATGTGACTTGTCATAACTGGATTGATTTTAGCTGAAGATTTGCCCGAAAACTTTCCCAGAAGTTTTAGTTCTCTAGTCATCTTTTAAGCTAATGTCTTAGGGGTTGAAACTCAAAACTTTAGTTTCCTTCAGTTTGGAAAAATACCACCACCAGTTTAGAAATCTGGTATTTTTTAAGACTATGCATGATGAAGAAAACATGTATTGTCAAAAACATATCTACCCCAATAATGTGCAGCTACAGTCCTCTTTGATCATTTAGCTATAAGCTATTTTCAAATAACCTAAAACATGCAAGTACCATATTTACTCAAATATAAGAAGACCCTGTGATAATTGGATTCTATATATGGAAAATTTATAATAGAATCTAAGAATTGGAGGGTTGTCTTGAATCCCCCCCACCACTGTTACAGCAGGAAAAGCAATGGCTGGGGGAGGGTCAGGTGGCCCACTTGCCCTCTGCACTGCTCACTTCTTCCCCGGGATGGGGGAGGGGAAGAGGGAGGAAGGCAGAAGGCTGCTGTGGGCCTTACTTTGGCTTCAACCCAGGCTCAGGGCCAGAATCAGAGCCACAGCAGCTGCCTGCTCCCTTCTTTGCTTTGTATGTGAATATAAGATATGGGGCTTTCTCCCACCATGCTGACTGGGGGAAAAGACTCATCTTATATTCAAGTAAATACAGTATATTTAAAATCTACTAAGCAAAATTTTAAAATTCAAAACCAACCAAAATCTACAGTTAAGGGATCCGTATAAAATTAATATAAACTCTGGTGCCAGAACAATACAAATATATTCACACTGTCCAAAATGCAAAATTACTGATTCTGTTAAAACAAAACAAATAACATTTAATATTTCTTACCTAGACCAATAATGGCTTTTGTTTGTACCTCTTCATCTGAATGTTTTGTAAAATACATCAGCAGTTCAAGTACTTTATCCTTAATGTTAACCTGGACAAATTAGAAGAAAATAGTATCTACTTGCAGAGGAAATAGCTAATAATCAGCTTCTATTTAAAATGCTCTCACAGCGTAAAGTTTAACTTACTGTTTCAAACTAGGAAGACTATTCTCTTCTCACATAACATATGTATTAAATATTTTTTTTCCAATAGAAAACACAGGGAGAATAAATACAATATATTTTACCTTACTGTTACCCTTAAAATCTTCCTGATCGAAATCAAAATGCCGACATAGTGCTCCAACAGTAAAAAGGGATCTAAGGAGTGCTGGTTTATTGGCTGTAAGTATTGTACTGTTCGGGTCCTCTTGGTGTTGACTTTTTAATTTTGAAAGTGCACCTAAAGAGAGAGAAAATGATTAATATGCCAAATACTGCAACCTTAAAATGACACACGCAACTTTTAAAAGATTGAAAATTATGTATTCTGATATTTAACTTACCATAGTATCTATTAAAACAAGCCCACACAAATTTATAATTTTGAGTAACCTTGTTTACAACAGCCCCAAGACAGCTCACACAGTGTTGCACAACCTGAAAATAAGACAGAATAGAAACATATATTATCATTTACTTAGGAGTCAGAATTGAGATTTTCAGACAGTCCAGGGATATAGATGCATAACATCTATCAAACTTAATGGTAGACTGCCATGAAAAATCTCAGTGCATGCACATTATCATTAAAGTAGTTAAATGAACTTTAAGCCCAAAAGCATTCATTCATACCACCATTACAGCCACCTGGTTTTAAAATATGTTAATAGTGAAGACATTTTAATGCTTGTATTTTAGAACATATATTCATTAACTGAATCAAAACACAGAATAGTAGAAACTAAATCTTACTGTCATGCCATATTTGATGATGAGTTTCATGAGATCTTCCTCAATAGTGGCAAGGAAGGTCTCACTGGGATGTTCCATTAGTGGCACTACCAGCTCCAAGATTTTTGCAACATTACAGATCACCATGAAATCATTCTGTGTCTGTTAGGATAACATTTAAAATTATTAAAATTTTTGTTACAGTCCTATCTAATGAACTAATGTTATTTGAGATCTGACAGAATAATGATTAATCCAAACATTTTAATAAAAATATACACATACAAAAATCCAATTTCTCTGTAAGGTATGAAGTTAATGTTTTGGGTATAACATACCAGTTTTATTTTAGGAAAAGTATGTATGAAAGTTTAGGGAACAGAGTTTAGATTGTATATTTGTAGAATAGTAATAGCCTAACAGTAATATCTTTAAATGGGATATATTCACAAAAAATAGTTAAATATGGGGCAAGAATTTCATCACAGGAACTTAAATGAAAACAGAAGCAGCAACATTCACAGTGGGTTCCTGTTAATTTGCTATCATAAGCAGCAATGCATATTTAATGCAAAGGTAACTGGAATGAAAAAAAAATTCAAACAGGATGAAAAACTGACAAAACTGAGATTTTAGTATTGAGGGTAAAAGATAGCTGTGATGGCATGACTAAATCTAACTACGGGTTATTAAAATATTAAACTAATTATATATTTGCAGTTACTGGAAACATCAGAACTAGGGAACAAAGGTCAAAATTAAGAAGCTATACAGGTACAGTTAAACCGCTGTTTTTTAGAAAGACCACTGCATAAGCGATTTAGACCTTAAGGGGAAACAGTTGTTTGAAGAACTAATGTATGGATTTTTGCTTAAGAATGAGTATAACCAGAATGTAATAATATTAAAACATAATGCTAGATGCATTTTAAATAAAACACACCACTATTTATTGACTTCTTAAAAACTACACAAATAGGATTTTTTAATTTATAAGAAAATCTTTGAGGTTTACTTCTAGATAGAAACTAAGAAAGATTATTGGCAAATTTTTGGCCATGCCAAATTTTGAAAAAAAAAAATTGTGCTAGAGATCTGGTAGTGGGAGAGCAGGGTTGGGAGAAAAAAAATCACTAAGTTTTTTCTCTATCTTCAGGCTAGAATAAGGCAAGATGGTGGAAATATTTTTGCTGCTTTTTACCCCTGTCCTCAATTTAATCATACATAGAAAATAACCCTTGATATTCAGATTTATTTAGGTGAAAGATTACTACAATTTCCTCTACTTACACTACATTTAGTGGTAAGGTATGGCTGCATTGTCATGGCATGTTTGACCATTAGCTGGGGCCTGATTTTGCTGAATAAGAACAAAGTGGTTATGCAAGCTACCAAGCGACCGGAATTCACACCTTTGTTGTCCGAGTCTGAAAAAATTAAAAAATGCATTAAGTATATTTAATACAAGTACTGTCTAGTCAATAGAGAGAGTAAATACATATGGTGTAGAAGAACAAATTTTAGTGATAAAGTATTCTTCAAAAATGGCACGTAAATCTTCATTAGATAAGAAAACTGAATTACCAGATTAAAGACAAGAAAATATGTAAAACAACAAGTAAAAAAGCTTCACGATTTCATTAAGTTTTAAATTGTTTACTTGTCCTAGGCCAGAAACCCAGAAAATGATTTCTGACTATAAGACAGAATTATATAAATAAAACTTTAGTTCGTAAGAAGAAAAAAAAAAAAAAATTTTGTTTTATTTTTAAAGCACCAAAAATGTTATTCAAATATAGACCTCAATTCTTTGTTAAAGCCCCCTGCAAAACTTTTCAACTTCTGCATTTATAATCACTTCCTACTAAGATAGCTACTTTGCTCCTAAATGAAGGGTATAGACAGATGTAACAATTATGGCTACATCAAAGTATACTAATAAAAGCTGTTACAACAATGCAGCTATTATGTCTACATGATTATGTAGTGAAAGACTTGTAGCAAAACCATTCCAACTTTAACCTTGCTTTATTCAGGGTCAAAGTTAGGATGATCCAGTCAAACACTCATTACTCCAGAATACTGTAACTGCTGATGCATGCTCCTGAGCAAGATCTCCTTCTTCTATCTAGTGGATAAAAAGTTTGCCTGTACCCCAAATGTTATCTGTCAGGGTCACGAATTAATATGCTTTTTGTCGGCCAGAAGTCAGTAACTGGTTGTATTTTGGCCATATACCAAATACCTCAAAATCATCCTAAGATTTTAATACACTTTATCAACATTATGTACCACAATCCATTTCAGGCAGATACAAATCATTCCCATTTTATAGGTACAGAAATATAGTTTCAGAAAAGATTTGTTTAAGAACAAGGCTTCTGGCACATGTGACATTTATGGCACAATTAGCATGTTAATTGCATCATAAATAGCAACACACCACATGTTTAGCCAATTTCTAGCACCATAAAATGGTAAACAACCCACAAAGATGTTCCATGTAAAATGGAACATAAAATGTGGAACATCTTTGTGCCTGGTTTGTATGGCACCGTAAACTGAATGCGTAGTATGCCATATTAGATCAATGCCAACAATCACCTGATTGTCAGCATTGGGACCTGGGTCATCCTGGATCAGCAGCCTGCCTGGGGCTGCCCTGGTCTCAATTGCTGGTTGTTGGAATTGGGCTAGGATGAACTGTAGGACAGGTGGATCCCTTGCCACAGGGAACCTTAAAACCCTTGCAGCTGACACTTTAAAGTTTCATAGTTTCATAGTTTTAGGGTCGGAAGGGACCTAATAGATCTTCTAGCCCGACCCCCCGCCAGGGCGGGAGAACAACAAAAGAACCCTAAACAAAAAACGGGACTCAAATTAGTCCAGCCAGGTAGGTATCCAGCCTCTTCTTAAAGATCCCCAGGGTAGGGGCCAGCACCACCTCCCTTGGAAGTTGGTTCCAGCTCCTAGCCGCCCTAACTGTGAAGTAGTTTTTTCGGATGTCCAATCTGTACCTCCTCTCCATCAACTTGTGCCCATTACTCCTTGTTATGCCAGCAGGGGCTAGGGGAAACAGCGTCTCCCCCAAACCCTTCTGGTTCCCCCTAGTGAGTTTATAGACGGTCACCAGGTCCCCCCTCAGCCTTCTCTTGTGGAGGCTGAATAGGTTCAGGTCCCGCAGTCTCTCACTGTAGGGTCTGCCCTGTTGTCCCCGGATCATGCGGGTGGCCCTCCTTTGGACCCTCTCCATGTTGTCCACATCCCTCCTGAAATGGGGCGCACAGAACTGGACACAATACTCCAGCTGTGGCCTGACCAGCGTCGCATAGAGGGGGAGGATCACCTCCCTGGCTCTACTCGAGATGCACCTGTGGATGCACGACAAGGTCCGGTTAGCCCTGCCAACCGTGACCTCGCATTGTCGGCCCATGTTCATCTTGGAGTCAATAATGACACCAAGATCCCTTTCCGCCTCCGTGCTCTCAAGTAGGGAGTTCCCCATCGTATAAGTGTGCTGCTGGTTCCTACTACCCAAGTGCAGCACCCTGCACTTGTCCGTATTGAAACACATCCTGTTCCTGTTTGCCCACCCCTGTAACCTATCCAGATCCTTCTGCAATCTCTCTCTCCCTGCTAGCGTGCTCACCTCCCCCCAAATTTTGGTGTCATCAGCGAATTTAAACAGGTTGCTTTCCACCCCAACATCAAGATCGCTGATGAAGAAATTGAACAGCGCAGGCCCCAGGACCGAGCCCTGGGGGACTCCACTACCCACCTCCCCCCAAGTCGAGTATGATCCATCCACCACCACCCTCTGAGTGCGACCCTTCAGCCAATCTGCAATCCATCTGACTGTGTAGGCATCTATGCCACAGTTGCCTAGTTTATTAATTAGGATGGGGTGAGAGACGGTGTCAAAAACCTTGCTGAAGTCCAGAAAGACTACATCCACCGCGACACCTGCGTCCATGGCCTTTGTGACCTGAGTGCCTACTGTCTGCTCTTTTTCCAGGTTTCGTTCCTGTCCTCAGCTTTCAAACTGGCTCTGGACTGGAGATAGCCCCAGTGCACAAATGGGATCTGAGAAATTTTATGCCCCATCCCAAACATTGAGCATCTTTCTAGGAATGTCTGGTATGGCAGGATGGGGGCTGTTTGGGATGGGGCATAAAATTCCTCAGATCCCAGTAATGCCATTACTTTAATGCCTGCCTGGGGCCCACAGATTCAGTGGTAATGCTTGCATTAAAATCCAAGTCTAATTCCACGTACCATAGTTTGGCAAGTATCTCCTACACAAATCTCTGTGCCTGCTTTTCCCTCTCTATAATGGGGATACTTATCCAAATTGTTTTGGCAATGGCTGCAAAAGTATTGTTTGTGCTTTTGAAAAGACAGAGCTCTATATAACTATAATGAATCACAATATCCCTTTGGAGTCTGCTGAGTGAGGCAGTCATGGAAGGCAGCAAACAGTGATGCTACAGGGAAGAAAGCTTGTATCCTCTACTTCAATGCTCCTATCTGTTCCCTTCAGACTATAAAGGTAACCAAATCTCTAGTCTGTAACCCCAATGCTTATTTAGACCAAGCCCCCAGAGTGGGATAAACTACTCTATCAGTTCCAGATCCTAGTGTAATTTATAAAGGTGTAAAAAGCTAATGTAAATTGAACCACTGTAAATATTGTCAGGCCCTAAAACTGCCTTAGTGATCTATATATAGATATTACTACAGCTAGTATTTAAACAAAAACATGAATTGTAATTCTAGCAAAGCAAAACTTTTTACTATCTTAAATAGTGTTAAAAAGATGCCAGCTGTATTGGATATATTATAATATTTAGATAATCTGTCATCTATAAACTCTGACGATCATAAAAAATATATAGAGGAAAATAAATGTATAATTTATTTTTTCCAACATAAAATTTAGTATAAAAAAAATCAAGCCTTTTTATGCACAATATGTATAAACCATAAATGCAAATAAAAAAAATTAATTTTCTTTTGTACAAAATGCTAAACTGAGTGACCCCTACTTGGAATATGGGAGTAATTTCACCAACTCAAATATTTATGAGGTTTTAAATAGTCGCGATGTGTAAGACATTTTTTAAAATCTGATCTATATGGCATTTTACTAGGTAAAAAGTGCTACATAAAGCATTCATTGCTTTAAACGTGTGGCTATAAAAAGCACTTTACTATACAGCAGATCTTAACACAGTATAAGGTCATCCAAGACCATTATTTGGTTTTGTCTGATCTTATCTATCACTGACCACTATATTTCTTCCAGTCTTGAGTCTAACAGCTTTGTTAGAAAAAAATATGATTTCTTTCAGAAAAATGCAGTCTTGATTTGAAAAAAACCAAGATGGAGAATCCATCATTGTCCCTTGATAGTTTACATGACCGTTTAACTCATACTCACTATTAGAATGTGAACATCATCCCTAATATGAATTAGTTGCTTTTAGCTTCTAGCTGTTTACTCTTGCTATACATTAAATGACATTTTATTTCTCCAGTGTGATAACAATCAGGAACCAGCAGCATTAGAAAAACTTTAATGAAGAAACAAAGAAAAGCTGCATCTTTTTTCCAGCAACAAAGGAAAGTTTTATTATAATAGCACTTCAAAATTCATCTAAACATTAAAAAGTTTTAATTTAAATGTCTTGGGACACTACCTGAATCCACTATTAGTTTTCTTACAAGAAATGACAACATTTTGGCAAACTTTACTGTACAATTTGATATGAACATAGTAATGCAATTATATGACTGGACTGCACATAACTACATTACCTGCTAGAGATTCCTCATATTTAAGAATGTGCTCAACCAGATTATCAACAAGCTGAGTACAGGCTTTCTTCACAGGTTTATATGAAGCATCCTCTTCTGACTTCAACAGCTACAGCAGAGAGAAAAACAGCAGACAACTAAGAAGTGACATTCAATAGCAATACACTGAACTGTCCCATAATTAGTAGTTAGTTAGTAAAGTCTGTTTTATAATGATTACCACAGATAAATACGAATTACAGCTATTTATTTATCCATGCTATAATTTATCCATGTTCTCCCTATAAACCTCTGAAAAACATTAGCCGGAAACAAAAAGTTAAATATTTTCATTAAAAAAGGTAACAAAATCAAGTTTAAAATTTGAGTCAGAGAAAAGGTACCAAGGAGCAGACAAATTTATTCTTTTAACTGAACGGATTTGGAAGTAAGCATAGTTCATCTGCAAAATTTAATGAGAGGACATATCTCCCTGAGTTAAGAAAAGGTTCAAAGACTTTTCTATTACCCTTGTCTTTTCTCACTATTGTTTAGTTCACTTCCTAATACCTAAATTATATTTTTATGTTGTCCTTGCTCCCTGTCTGCAAATATGAGTTGCTACCCTGGCACTGTATTATCATGTTTTCACTTATTTTTCTTACTCCCCTTAACTACAATAAATATTCACTGGTAATAGAACTATTCATATTTCACTGCAGGACAGGACAACGTGCTGCATAGAAGTCCCAGTGTTGAAGTTGTTTTGTATTTAAAAATTAGATTAAGAAAATGATAGATTATAGATAGTTGACTAATTTATTCCAACATAACTGAAAAGTACCAAATGAAATACAGCATTGCAGAATTTTAAAAAGTGATGGACATTGTTTCATGGCCTTTTCTCTTCCCATGTTGGTTACCCAAACTACATATACTTTCATTTATAAGCACATTTCATTTCTATGGCAAGGAAATAAATTACATCTACGGAGGTGTGATAGTTCCTTGTTATTACAGGCTCCAGGGTTAGGTTCCAAGTTCATTCTTAAGTAGCTATTAAATAATTAGGCTTTCAAACATATGAAGTTAAGAGCTAGAGACAAAAGCAGCAGCAAAAGAAACCTACTAACAATCACTTTAATAAAAAAGTTGATTTTTCAATTAGAAAAATAATAAGAATGAACTCTGTCTTTTGTGAAAGGCTGCATTAGAAGTTTCTGAAGTTGCATTTTAATGCTAGGTTTTAGAAAGCTGTTGAGATTTCTTGATACTAGTAAAATAGGTTTTTAATAGTCACTACTTACATTTTGAAGAAGTTGTTCAAACCAGTCATATCCTGTATCTCTACAAGCTGCAACCTAAGAAAGAGTATTTGCAATATTAACATTAATAAAAATTTGAATAGAAAGGCAATTAAAGTATCACAATACAGAATACAATTTAAAGTAGAACAAAGTCTTTTCTTCTATTTTACTAAAATTATCCCAATTACAAGATATCAGGACATTTGAATTGAAAGCTATATTTCAGTAGTATTTATCATATTACAGGTGCTTCCAAAACCTATATGTTGAAGAACAACTTTTCCTGCATCTGAAGTATCCATTGAATTCGAAAGGTAACTATTATATCAAACTCAGGCTAAAGCTAAGTATTGGGACAAGATTTTTGTTAAGCTTACATGAATATACTTTATTAAATTCAAATATAATGTAAGACCCATTTTCACTGCCAACACACTGATGAGTACTTTTTTCTAGAAGCCTTTCTTGTCAGATGCAACAGCAATTGTTACTAAAAATACTAGATTTTAAAACTGTCACATTTTTCAGTGACTTGATTATAATTGAAATTTATTTTAAAAACCTGTTACAAAATCCTAACAAAGTGATGCATGTGCCTCAGTTCAAAATATGTAAGGCATACCACATCAGTGATGTTTAATATTTTCCTGGTCATGGCTTCTTTGTCATTGTGTGGAGTTGGAGTAAACCAGAGCTTCTGGAATGTCTCGTTCACCAGTTTCTGAAAAGAAAAAAGTTGTCACAGATATTTAACCTTTTGTTGATATACACTTAGGTCCATATTATTTCCTGTACATCCTGAATAACATGCCATTTTACAAAGAACTCTCTTAAGTTGGCTGAAGCCTTCTAGAAAGACACTTACTAAGCAAGACCTATATCTGCTACCTTAAAAACTGAATTTCAGACTAGGCCTGTGTTATCAGAAATTTTCATACTGCATCTGAGATCACCTTGCCTGACAGGATGCTTGGATAAGTCATACATGAAGATTGGAAATCCACACTACACAGAAATCAATACTGGACCCCCCTTGGTGAAAAATACAAAAATTCACTTATACAGAAAGGAAAGAACTAATTTATTCAACTAACTGCCCTTCACATATGAAAGGATGTCACACATTTCAGTGAAAATTCTTGCTTGTATTTGGTAGGAATTATTAAGTGTTTTATAGGAGGATATGGATGCAATCTCCATACTTAAGGTTCCTTAACACTGTTCGTAAAGAATATTTTTGTAACCTTTGCACTTCATTGATTGCACCAGGCCTTTAATATATGGCCTGGGGATAATTATGCTGTAAAGACAAACACTCAAGTCAGCAAATGCCAGTTTTAGAGTTGTCCATCCAACCTAAATCCTACCCCATTATGCAAAAACATTGATAATCTAAAATTATATGATCACATACTGTTTTCATGAGACTGCTGCTTTGTTCAGTGTACAAAATGGATTAACAAAGAATAAAGAGCTAAGGTGGCAAAGAACATATGAGGGCGGTATTTCCTAACATTTCAATGTCTGACTTTGCAAATTAAATAACGAGATTATATTTTTGCTGGTTATCTTATTTATTTCAATAAACAGACATACATACATACAAAGACCTGGAACAAAGATAATATTTTCAAATGGGAAAATTGTCTAAAATAAATTTAATTTTTTAAACATCTTAATTTAAGGAAACATGGAGAGTAAGCAAATGTAATATATGTCTGGCAGTAACCTAGCTAGCAAAACCATTTACTTTTGAAAGTTTTCCATTAAATTTTCAAAGCCAAAAAATCCCCACATTTACGTTAAAGGGCTCCAAATGCTTTTAAGAAAAACGTTTTTTGACTTGTTATATATCAAAATAAGAAAAGGTAAAAAAATAAGTAACTTGGAGGGAAAAAAACACCTGCCCTACCTTAATGCCCTCTTCATCATTGACTCTTCGAATCATTTTCACACACATCTCTGTAATCTTGGGAAATGTTGGTTGTTCAATGCAGATGTCCCTTAAAATCTTTATGACTCTCTTTCTGACACTGATACCAGTATCCTGGTAAGAAACGAAAAACATGCTTGAAAATACAGAAGTATAGATTAATACTAATTAAAATGTGGCAAACTTGACTTGAAAATACAACAACTGCAGCATGGTTGGAGTCCTAAGAATAATGACATGTTACTTCAAGCTACACTCTCTCCCTCAGAAGAGGGAATTTACTCACTACTGAGAGCTAAAATCCCTTCAGAACGTCATAAATTCTACACCTTAACAGAGATACCACTCACTCCCTTCCTTTTCTAGCCATCTTGTACAACAGTCAGTTGACACTGAAGAACACATCCCACGTTGCAGTAAAGGAGTACAATCAAGAGGTCACCACACATCTACACTGTAAATCACAATATTTTAAGTTACTTTCCAGAGACAATGTAACAAATGTATCTGATTTATGTTAGAACACAATATGATGCCAATAAACAATCATCTGACACTTTCCAATTTTAAATCATTAGGATTGAAGTCTTTTTCCCTAAATGGAGTAGAGCAAGCTGTTTTCTAGTCATCATGTAAATAAGGCAAATGTCATGAGATGGTGTAGGCTACAACAGAATGTAGATCACTCCTACTTCTAAATCTCTATTCCGCCAGCTTACTAAAATAACTAAAATAAAGTTATTTTAGTTAATAACTAAACCAGCTTACTAAAATAACTAAAATAAAGAATAGAAATGATCCGACTTTTCAGTTGAGGGAGTTTTCCCATCCTTTGTTACTTAGGTTTGCAGCTGGAAGACTCTCTTAAATTCCTGCCCGCTTCTCAACATTCATGTAACAGGTTTAGCAAGAGTACTTTTGCTCCCTCCAAATCTGCACGTAGTCAGGAGGCAGAACTATTGTTTTACAACTCAAGGCATTGCCCAAATTATCCATGGCTTTTTGTCTCCACTTCCTGGATTTCTGCAATGTGGTGTGGCATATTTGGGATGTGACTGAAGATTTTTTTTAAATGTCAAATACTGCAGAATGTAATAGCTTACAACTGTGTTTCTTACAAGGTACACATTGGATTTGCATCTCAGAGACTAGCTTCTGACCAATTCATTTTTAGGTATATGTAATATGAATTTAATCAGCAAATACACTGTCTGGAAAGTTACTCCACGCCAGGTTACACCAGTATGCTGCCTCAACATTGGTCATACTCAGTCTTCAGAGAAGGCTAAGCAATACTGACTGATGAACAGAACCTAAGTGTGGCCTGATTACCTCTTTATAAATGGTGTTATATATACTTGCATTTAATTACTCACTATAATCTGATAAAAAATAAAGTGTTGTATTTTACAAATTTGGCCCGATGAGCATAATTTTTGTTTATGATTCTCAACAGATATCATAAAAGATAATTTGCTCAGGAATTAAGATATTTTGCAATAGAATTATAAATAGAAAATGTGTTTATAATAAACTGATTTTAGAAGTGACCTACCAGTATTCGCTCAATCAGCATGTCATAATACTGTTCAGCAAGCTGAGGGCGACAGAGCACAAACCGGCCAAGCAACTCCACAGCTGCTTCTCGTACACTAGTGGAATTATCCATTAACCGTCCATGAACACCTCGCTGCATATCCAGCTAAAAGGAACGAAGTAGAAGGGAAGCGTAAAGTAAGAAAAACAGAATCTCTTTTAAGCATGAATTAAAGTAAGTATATACATTACAGGTAGTTCCCTTTTTTTACCCTGGCTAGAATGCTGGGGTCTACAGCAACAACCTCAGACAAACACTTCATGGCTTTTGTTCGAACAGCAATTGCATTTTCACCAAGTACACGTAGAATCTAATAAGAAAACAAAAATTACATTTTAGTTCCCTTTTGAAAGTAGTGGCCAATCTTAAATGCAAATAAAAATGTAGCAGGATAATATGAATAATTCAAAGTAATATGAGAAAAATTGTCTATCAAAAATCTAATACAATCTTTCCAAGAGCAAGGGGGTGCATGCAAGTGATGCTTTCCCAGCTCTGATGTTTAAGCCTGAATTCTCCCTCACTGCAATATGCAATAACCACAAGATTGGTTTATATGGGTCCATCCCTTCATTTTAAGCTCTGATTTTTGTATCCACATACAGTTTTCACTGCAGTTCTTGCCTCCAAGACAGGAGAGCAGGATAGTGCATCGCAAATTTAAGGGTGCTCTGTAAGTGGACCTAAGAAAAGTAAAGTCATCTATCTAAAGCATCACCTGAGGTCTAAACATGTCACCAGGTTAATAAGCCGGTGCCAGCGCTTGTTAATCACAGCCATAAAGCAGGAACATTAACGTCATCTTATAAAACAATGACCGCCAGCATGACAACATCATGCAATGCAGACAAATGATCAAGCTAGTTTGTGTTTTCAACTTGGAATTTAAACAGCTGTATGAATGATCCATTCAGATATGTTTATGAGGTAATTAAGCATGCATCTTCAATAAAATTGTGAAAAGTTTCAGCATTTTGTAGTTTTTTTATTATGTCCATCTAATTTGATAAGCTTTTGTATATGCACAAAGAAAACAATATATTATGTACAATATGGTATATGTGAAATTCATGCAGGAGAACAAAAAACAAACACTTATGGTATCTAAAAAGAATATGAAAGCATGTGGTGTTATCATGGCCTATTAAATACCTGTGCTCAAAAATGAACAGATATTGCACACTACCCCATAAGTGTTTGGAATCAGGAAACCAACTGTATTTCACTGTATTAAGACTTCTGGCACAGTTTACCTGTGTCAAATAAATATCGAAGCTCTGGGCAAACGGCCTCATAGAGGCCAAGTAGCGAACAATCAAGCAAGCATCTTCATAGTCCACAGTATCAGAATTCATCCTGAAACAAAGTTAACAAATTCTTGAGATTTACTTATTAAGAAAGAATTGATGCAAGTCAAATTTACAATTAACAAATAAATAAAACCAAGAATTGCTGAAACTTACTTTAATGTACTGAATTGAGATGGTGCAGTTTTAATGATGGTACGAAGAAATTTTTTACGACTTTCTGCTCTGTGCATTATTTGTCCTGTTGCCTCAACATCCTTGGCATGGTGAGTTCCTTCAGATGCTTCATCATCCTTCTGAGATTTCATTGCTTTCTCTGTCTCCATTGTTGTGTCACGAAACCACTGTGCTATATAAAACTTCCTGGAAAACTGGAGAGGTGCAACAAGGTGGCCAGAGAAAAAAGAAACAAAAGGGGGATTATTAACTGTTCCTTTCCAGGGTGAAAGGAAGTTACGTTGAACCAAGGCATATATCAGCACTGGGTTGAATACTATTCAACACTTTCTTTTATGACTTTGAAGATGAAAAAGAAATATGTTAAATAATTTATATTGAAGTGTGTGTGGCATGTCTAGGTCAGTGGTGCCCAACCTTTTCAGCCTGTGGGCTGGATGAGCAGTGCCCAGTCTGTCCACAGGCAGGATCCAGTCCATGGGCCCATTCCAGCATGTAGGGTCCAGCAGGATCCTAGCCAGGGCCCAACACAACCACACAGGAACAGCCTGACTGGGGGCCACTTCCATGTGGCTGCATCAAGCTCCGGGCAGGCTGTTTATGTGAGGGTGCATCAGGCCCCAGCTCATCCGTTTCCATGTAGTTGCTTCAGGCCCCAACTTGGTCCAGCTGGACGCAATCCCTTTGCATGAGGCGGGCTTGGCCAGGGCCATTCCAGCTGCATAGGACTAGGAAATTTGGCAGCAGGAGGTGGGGGGGAAAATGACAGTGTGAACTGCAACCATTTCCCCACCACCATATTTCTGGACCTGTGGGGATACCGGGATTACATAGTTCCATGGCCTGAAACTGGTCCACGGGCTGAGGGTTGAGCACCCCTGGTCTAGATGAATCAGCTACCACATTAGCTGGATACTGAAGGTAACGAAAACAACCTAAAATTGAAATATTTTCAGGTCAACTCTAAGTACAAGGATGGAGATCTGGTAGTATAGGTCTAAGAGTTCCACTTAGGAGTGGGTGGTGTGTAACCACAGTAGGCTTGTTTCAGAAACAAGTGACTTAATAAATAACCTTTTGATTAAGTGATATTTATATATATTTAACTCTAGAAAACTGAAATTTACCACTAATGATGCATCTGTCTCTGTGTTTTCATCCAAATAATCCAGCAATGCCTTTTGCAGCTGTTGGATCTCATCCTCTCCTGAAACCTGCAATAAATATGTAATCATGAGATAATATTTCACAGATGCAAATATGGCTATAAAATCCACACACAAATGCATACAAACCCATTAAAATAATATATAAGTGCATACTTTTGTTGGTTATTCAAAAAATGCAAGTAATTACAAAAGTCTTAAACACATGGTCTAATCAAGGAAGCTTATATTCAACATTACATGTGTTGTTCACAGACACTGTAGACAATTTTGGGAACTGCACTTCAAAAAAAACACATGGACAAATTAGACTGAGCAACAAAGGTGAATAAATTCTAGAAAATGGGACTTAAGAGGAAAGGCTGAAAAAACAGGGATTATTTAGCCTGCAGAACAAAAGGTTGAGCGGAGATCGTAACAGTCTTCAAATATGTGAAGGGTGGTTATACAGAGGATGGCAATAAACTATTCTCTGTAGCTGTAGGGGACAGGACAAGGAACAATGTTCTTATATTATACGAAAATTCAGATTGGATATTAGGAACAACTTTCTCACTATGAGGGCTGTTAAGCATTATAAAAGACTACCTAGAGAGGATGTGGAATCCCCCACCTCAAAAGTTTTAATAACAGGTTAGACAAACAATGGTCTAGGACAAGGGTGCTCAATGCTTGCCCTCACTCCACCCAACCCACAGTTCCAGAATTTTGTCAACAGGGGAATGGTGGCAATTAACACTGTCACTGCTACCCCCTCTGCCAAATTTCAAACCCTCATATAGCAGGATTAGGCCCTGTGCCAGGATCAGACTCCACTCGCACTTGTTGCCACTCCAAACACAAGATAGGGCCCATGGATCAGATCTGGCCTGTAGACCATCCTGACGCTGTTCATCTGGCCCATGGGGCGAAAAGGTTGGGCACCAGTGGTCTAGGAGGATTTATGCAGGGATTATCCTGCTTTGAGCAGGGGGTTGGACTAAAAGATGGATCCAAAAGCGCGTCAAACCTTGGGCTAAATCCTGCCCATAGGTCTCTACAGCCCTCTTTTTAAAGGCTGAACCACTAGACAGCCTGAAGGCCAAATAAAGAAAAGGTGGCTCAGTGAGAGGGATTCTGCTTTGAGTTCTGGTCCTGAAAGGGGATAAATGTTCTTCATTCTCAATAATTTCTAAAGAATCTAAAGGTGTTTAACGTCTTCATTCATTCTCCTGTGAAGTTAAAAATCAATTTCAGGCTGCTGATCCCCAAGTTTGGGAGTGAAATTGGCATTACTCTTCAGTTTGAATGGCAGCTTTTAACCATGAACAGGTCCAGGTAGAAAAAGATACAAATCCATTTTAAAGACAGCCTCTCTCTATATTTTGAGAATATTCTTGCAATCTGTACTGATAGCTGCTGCATCCCTCACAAAACCAGATGTACTTCGGATCAGTAACATCAATACGCACATGTCCTCTAAATAAACAGTTCCAAAAAGTCCTGTGAGTGCGGAGAAATATAAGAATTGAACCTACAACTATTAGTTTAATTCTCTAAAATCTGTCTAAAAGTGGTATCAACTTACTCACAGATTACTCTTTTTGTGTAGTCACACAAGTCTACTAATTAATGACTAGTCATTTCTGCACCATTTTTATACTACTTAGGTAAAAACAATGGGGTGAATTCTATTTTTTTGCAAGCATTAGCCTTTCAAGAAAAGTGTTCAGTAGCTCCAATCCACTCAACAGTCATTCCTGGTTTCACAGATATAACTGCAGGCCTAACATGGCCAACAAAACTTTTACTACTAAAGATAATATATGAGGTTGAAAGAAGCAAGCTGAAATTCAAGTCTTAACTGAGTTTGTCTTTGAAAGGTAATAAAACAGATTCCCCAAATGCCACTTCATGTTACCACAGCACTTTAGTCTTTTTAATACAACCACTTCACTATTATTATGCAGGCACCAAATCACACTGCATCTCATAATACCTGTTTCAAGATTCGGGCAATGGATCCTTGATCCATTTTGCTAGAGACTGCATCCTTCCTTAATCTTGCAGCTACAGTCCCAAGATAATCGAGTGATGCCACCCGCAAAGCCATTTCTGTAGACTTGTTACTGAATTGATGAACCTAGTAAAAACATGATAAAATGTTATCCACTTATTTGTGTTTGTGTTACCTGATCTTACTTGGATATTAAAATAATAACATGGAGTGCATAAATTATTTAATTTACAATAGCCATATACACAATATTTTAATATCTAATTCTTTTCCTTTTTCATTGGGCCCTTCCCTGAAGACACATTTTAGAGATGTTATTGAAAATTCTGATTGAACTACATGTTATTTATCCTACATAGAATAATATGATACTTAACACATGCTTATCCTGCACCTGTGCAACATACTTTTATGCATTACATACACCAGTGAAATGGAAACTTAAATCGAGTTAAGTTAACCAGGAACACATCTATACAATATCTGTGCTACTGTCCAGGAACAGGCCTATAAACTACTTTAGTCCTCAAATACCATAGTGTAACCCATGAAATTCACACATTACACATCCATTAATACACTGAATTTCTTTACTATAAATCATAGCATTCTCCAAGTTAATGTATGATACTTATTAGAAGACTACACTACAGAGTAATCCGTTTTGGTGCTTGGTACTGAACAATCAGCTGTGGGAAAATAACCAATGTGAATAGCTACAGCAATCAGGGTGGTTTTGTCCAACATGAATTTTTGCAGATTTTTAATGCATAAAATACTTTCATAGACAGAAGTAAGTGACATCCAGTGAGCAACATGGTGATCAACGCATTGTTTTTTCAAATCACATCAGTTTTCCAAACTAAATTTCAGTATCTGGATGCAAATTACCATATTTACCTGATTCCAAATACAGGTTTTTTCCTCACTTAACATGGAATTTTTCCCCACTTAACATGGAAATGAGTACGAGGTGACAGAGGGACAAGCAGTGACTGTGGCTCTGGCTCTAGTCCAGCTCTGACCCAGTATTGAGGTAGGAACTGCAACTGATGCCTGCACCCCTAATACCTCTGCCTCACTGCCCCTCTGCAACTTCTGCTCTACTGCCTGGCACCACCGCAGCAGGCCCAGCTCAAATTGCCACCACTGCTGCTACAGGGCCAGGCTGGGGCTAAAGCAAACATGCTCTGTGCCCTGGGCAGCAGTGGGAACAGCCTCCTGGAGCAAGGGTAAACAAAGGTGGGGGAAGGACCCCACTGTTACAGAATATACTGACCTGGTTAAGCAGAAAATTCATTATGCAACTTGTATTATACACAAACATTCAAAGATGTGATCCTATCATGTAAGTCAAAATAACCAGTCTTCCTTTATGATGAAAAGAGAGCACTATAATTATTTTGCAGTGGTTTCTTACCAACAGTCTTCCTAATAAGCTGAGGAGCAACTCAGCTGCTGGCCATTCTGGTTTGTTGACTGTGGAAAGAAGATCTTGAATAAAGTTCTCAAACAGTGGCCTGTAATCCTCCTCCCCTTGCTTACTACCACACCTGTTTAAAAGAAAGCAATTAAAATGTTATTTTAGCAATATATTTTATATTATTGTTTCATGATATAAAATATAAACATAGCTAATCAAAAAACAGTTTTCTATTATCCTAAAAAACAGAACAGAACTGAAATATCAATAGAAAGAATCATCCTCAACTAGGCAGGACAAATGAAGATACGCCTTCTTAATGTTCCACACCACAGTAAAAAAGATGTATATATATGGTCTGCACAGAAAGAATGGACATCAGATTCTGTAGTTCAGAGGTCGGCAACCCCCGGCACATGTGCCGAGCATGGCACATGAGGCCATTTTCGTCGGTAAGCGTTGGGGCCAGGGCTGGGAGGCAGCAGCTGTTTGCAGCCTCCTGGTTGCAGCTGGCTCTGGGTAGCTGCTGCCAGACGGGCTGGGGGCAGGGGCTTTTCCCCTGTGCTCAGCACCAGCTTGTAACTCGCCCCACTACCAGCCTGGGCCCCGCGTGGCTCCAGGCTCGCCTGTCGGGGCTGCTCTGCGGCAGCAGCAGCTGCAGCCCCTCTGCTGCTGCTGCCTGCCTGGAGCTTGCACACTGGGCAGCAGCAGCAAACACTGCCCCGTGTGGCAAGCGGGGGCGGGCCGCAACTGCTGCTGCCATGCGCAGCCCAGACGGGCGAGCCCGGAGCTGCCGCAGGGCCCAGGCTGGCAGCGGGGGCGAGTTACAAGCTGCTGCTGAGCATGGGGGAAAAGCAGCCCTGCCCCACGCTGCAGCCGTTCACAGCCCATGTGCCTGTGCCTGCTCAAGACAGCCCTGCACGGGCTGCAAGCAGCTGCAGCAGGGAGCACCGGTCACCGGTCAGGGAGCAGGGGCAGGCAAGAGGCCGCTTTTCCCCCACACACAGCACCAGCAAGTCACCCACCCCGCTCCTGCCCCTTACCTGACTTTCCCATGCTGGGGCAGCCAGGAAGGCACATGGTCCCAGGCCAGAAGGCCCTGCTGGGGCTTCCGGCTGGAGGGGCAGGGCCCACGGACCCTGCTGTTGCAGGAGCTCTCCAGGGCTTCCCCTGGTTCCTACTGCCCTTGGTTCCTGTCATCTTTGACAGCAACCAAGGACAGATAAATTTTAATTTTCTAAATTTTTTAGGGGCCCTGCGGGCCGGATAGAATGGTCTTGCAGGCTGGATCCAGCCCACTCCTGCATTTACTGAACATCTGTCAGGGACCACAGATTATTAAATGTATAAACAAGTGTGGAATTCATTTCATAAGAAATTATGTGCAGACAAGTACTGATCTTGTAAAATGTTAAAGTACTTATTTACACATTTTTCTATTTCTCATAAATTACATGACTAATTTTGCCAGATTTTTTGCAAAGCTTGTAAACTTGAACTACATTAATTTATCTTCAGTAGCTGACAAACTGTGGCGCTTATACATTCTGCAAGTTCGACAAAGAAATGCTAATGTCTGTTACAACCTGTTGAACCTCTGAGATGTTCAAAATTCAAAGCTCTGTGAAATAGTTCTCACTGAGATTAATGATTTAAAGTAATGCAAATTCTACTTATAAGGAGAACATTTCACAAACTACCTGATTACATCTTCATTTTTCTCTCTAAAAATTTCCTCTAAAATTTTGCCACTCTAAATGTCAAATTACAGTTTATAATGGGCACTGAGAGCTAAGACTGCAATTACAAACCAAATGTAACCACACAACTAAAAATATGATTCTACTCACTTCTTAAGGAAAATGGAAAGGAAGTTCTGGGCAGTTCTCATAGCTGTTTCATAAGAGTTAGTTATAAGGACATCTTGATCCACCTAAAAGCAAGCAAAATCAATTTGTCTAACATACAATAACATGAAAACATTACTTCCAAATCACCATTTTCAGTTCTGCAAGCAATTATGGAAGACAATACACTACTTGGTGGATAACTGTCAGAAAATATTACTTACACACACCTATAATTATGAAATCACACATTTATTTATGCAAATAGATGTACATATTCTTCTATGGAACAAGTTTGTATCTCTTTAAAAGGTGTCTTACTTTTTTGTTTGACTCCTCTTCTGAATTTGAATCTTTTTCTGCTGATGGTAGGTGAACAACGCATTGAATAAGTTGTAGAACAAGTGCAGTCACCATTTGAATATACATAGGCTCCCCATCAACATCACTACTGTTTAACCTGTTGATGAGAATAAACAGTGTACTCTTACTAATTTATGACCATCGTGTACGGTGCATGTTGCAGACATTTTGAGCTGATAATTTTCATTATCACCACCATCATTATCTATTATTATTTTAATGCTCTTATATTTTTTTATTCAAACACTGTAGAAGAAATACCCTATTTACTTGAATACAAGATAAGGTATTTTTCCCCAATCAGCAAAAGGGGGGGGGGGGGGGGGAAGTCCCTCGTCTTACATTCACAGACAAAGAAACTTCATTTAATACATTATCTATCATTAAACTACTGCCCAAAGCAGCATGTACTCAATAATGGAAGCCAACTATGAAGTTGACTAAATGCAGCCAACACAGAGCATGTCTGTAAAGTCCATGCTGGGCGAACATACTGATAGTGCAGCGCATCTGAATAAGAGAGATGGCAGTATACACTGTGCTCAGTCCCCAACTCTTTTTAAAGTTCTAGTGAGCCATTTCACTGAATACATTTTGACTTCCTCTTCACTCCCACAGCTCAGCTGCACCTTTCTTTCACATTTCCAATGATTCCTGTTTCTTCATTAGCCTTCTATGAAGGCAAACGTCACCAAATGGGGACCCAAACAGCTCACCAAGAATCCCTCTGTCACCTCCTCTCATTCTGGTGCATATGATTTGTGTGGCCCTCCCCTTGATGACATAAGGCAGATCAGACTGCCCTGTACCTCATCTGCTATAAATTTTTGGAGGATCTCAGGAGTCAGGACAAGAACACCTGGTTCCAGTCATATGTGGGTGGCTAATTAGTACATGGATCCTTTGTGTGGAGTATCTGGAATAAACACACACACTTAGCAATGCTGAGCTGTGGGATCACTTGGCTTAAAAAACACTGTTGACTGCTGAGGCCCAGCCCAAGAAATTATATGATAAACCATGAGCCTTTTGGCTGTGGACTAATATCACGCATAGTTTGTATTACATATAAGTAGGTACAAAAGTGTTGCTTAGAAGTGTACTCATGAATTACTTGTGCTAAAACTTGCAGTAGTTTCCAAAAAGTTAAAATACATTCATTCTGGATGAACTAAGTCTATGGGTACCTACCTATAGTAATATACAGATTACTGCAGGCATAATTATTTCAAAATCAGTGTTTTCAAAATTTTCCCCTCACTTCCATGTACTCAGGGAAAGCAAAGCCTGATAAGAAGGGGCTACAGGGGGAAGAAGCTGGGAAGGGGACAGAGGGGCAACCCCCCAACAAATTTATTTTCCATGCTGAAGCAGTGGAAGGGGGACAAGTTCAATACAACCTCTAATAATTAGATATTATGCATGGAGAATTATAACAAATTTATACATTTTCCATATATAGAATCAAATTATTGGGGGTCACCTTAGAATCAGGGTCTTATATTCAAGTAAATATGGTAACGTACAAAAACTAAACTAGACATTTCACAATTCAGGGGAAAACATTTTTAAGGTTGTCTTTGGGTACAGAAAAACAGAATAAAAAACATGCTAACGTCCCTTTCAAGAGTAAAGTAATCAGTTCTCCAGTATCTTATATGAAATAGAGGCCCATTTAAAGATGCAAGGAAAATTACTGGATGATATAATTTAATCAAAGGTTGTGTCTCTACTCATCCTCTCTTTGTATACAATGCTGCATTTCAATCCTAGAGCTAAATATGTGATATTAGCCCATTCTGTAACAGAAGTCAAGCCAGAAGCAATTAGATATGCATGAATAAAAAAGCTCTAAACAAGACAGGTGAATTGAATCAGTTGCACACTGTTATTTGAACCCCAAGAGGACATACATACCAGTATCAATGTATATAAATATCAATATATAACAATTCTACATAAATATGCTCTATAAGAAATACCTACATACTAAAATACTACTGCTATTATAATGCCACACCAGTTTCCTTCATGGCAGAAAAACACATTTTCAATGTGCTAAATGTTTAGTTATTTACTACTTGACTTCTGGTTAGTTTCGCTATCGTTATATTAAGTGTAAATAGTAACCATGATCTGGATTGTTCCCTTTGTTTTTTGACATGTGCAGGAACCTTCTAAATATCCTCAAATCTCAGTGATTATCAATTAGGGTACCATACAATATTTGCACTGTTATGTATGCAAATATCTGCACCAGGGGTGTCAAACATCTCCAGCTCCATGGAGCCCCTTACTTCAGTTCTTAGTGCTATCCCTTTTGCTGTGCCAGACCATCCCCCATGTATAGTGCCTAGAATGCGTGCTGCTTTCAGTGCTTGCTGCGCTGGGTCGCATGCTATGCTGCCCACTGCACTTGCTAGAACTGGGTCCTGGGTTGTGCTTCTTGTGGTGCTTGCTTGAGCTGGTCTGGGGCTGCACTGCACACTGTGCCCTCTTAGGCCAGCATACTAGACTAGCCTGGGTAGGTGCTGCCTGTGCAGGACCAAGCATGTGGGTGGACAGAGGGAGAAGGGAGGTGGAGGGTGAAGTCCCATGGGCCTGATTCAGTCTGTGGACAAGCCTTCAGTCTAAACACTTTGTGAAACATTGCTCTATCATCTATCCAGTAGGAAAGGGGGATACAATGCATGACACTACTTCTTGGAGTCTGAGCTTCTACCTCTTTGCATCTGGAATCCATCATGGGAGTAACAGGGACAGAAACTGGGTGGACACCAGAGGGGTGACAGATGCACATCATTTACTCTTTAGTCCTGTCAAGTTTTTCTGAAAAGATAATAGTCTGGAGTGGGGGCAGTACCAGCTTTTATACACCCCATACAGTGGCAATTTCAGCAAAAAGATGCCTCTTCACAGAACTGAGCCAAGCTGCTGCAGATTTCAGGAGAGAAAACAGACAGATACATAGTCTCCATACAAGCACCTTATCCTCCCAGGAATCGGCCTTATTTGAGGAATATATCCTAAGCCTTTTATATGGAAAGTTAATTCTTCCTCCTAAAGAGACAATTTGGTAACTACTCTGTGAGTGAGAGGACTAATAAGTGATGTGCATCTGGTTCAGTCACTCCTTCCCTCCATGGTATTCACCCAGTTCTCTGTCCCTGTTATCCTATGATGGATCCCAGATGCAAAGACCTGGTAGTTCAGACTCCAAGGAACAGTGTCATGGATTGTATCCCCCATTCCCTCCTAGAAGACAGGAAACGTGGAAGGTTCCCAAAAGGAACAATCCTGATGGCATATCCAACATGGTATACAGATTTTCTACCAGAATTAGAACAATATTTCAACAGTACATGGAATGAAATGGTTCCACATATCCAGAGGGAACATGATAAAAGATATACACATTTTTTTTTCAAGTCAGAAATTGTGTTTACTTGTATTTCTAGGTGGAAATCTAATGGCATTTTTGTGAGCATTTATAACCATCTCTTTGAAACTCACATAAATAATTATATGAGAATTAGCACTATCTGTAATGGAAACAGGGAAAATGCAGACCATTACTATAAGACTGTTTGATGTACCTCTATTTCACGTTGCTGTCTGTGAAAAGTTTTCTAAGACAAATCAAGCAAGCAATTTCTGCAAGCATACATCTCTAAGAAATTACTACAACTTGTAAAACTGCAGGTACTTTAAAGACCATTAACAGACACCATAAAATCTATAACTTAAAATGCCATCATGTCCTAAACATTCATTACCTGAAATTTCTCAAACTTCTCTTGCTGGTTGGTAGTCTTGCAAGTGAAGTGAAAATTTCTTCCAGTATCAGTTGTCTATGTTTTTCATACCTTGAGAAAACCTGTTTAACAGTACAGGATTTAAAAATATGTATTACTGGTCATGTTTTGCAGAACACAAAATAAATGTATACCACATGTATACAAGTGACCATGTTTTTGGAAACCAATAGTTCTTCATAAAATTATTCACTACATTTCCCTGTAAGTAATACAGCTACAACTTCCTAAACAATATTGTATTATCACTAATAATGAAAAAGTTGTGTAGAGATTTATGCCAAATGTAAACAATAGTGGTATAAACGATGTTGAAAGTTTCAAAAGTGCGAGCAATTTTTTCTGTGACTTTAATGTATGGCCATAATATGACGTGGAACATTATATCTTTTACATGTTCTGAGAAATCTGTTCCATTTAATTTCTTAAGCTTTGGTCCTTGGCTCATATGTAGTATTTGACTAGTAGTAAGGTCAAAGTTGTGCAGTTTATCATTTTTTGTTTAAAAAGTATTGCCTTTATACAATGAATATACTCTCCCTGTAAAGGAAGATAAAGTGTGAAACAAGTATGCTTCTTAAAGAGCAAACTTTGAGATGATTTTTCAAATTTCAAAATATATTTTTAAATGTTATGTTTTCAACCCATAACTTTACATCATGGATTTTCCCTCACTCATATTTTCCAAGGAAAACAAAAAGTAAAAGAATTACTAGCTAGTCCAGCAACTTATCCTACTGCATACACTCAAACCACGGTGATGAAAAATAAAAAACCAATCCCTATAAATACTTTAACGCAAAACATATTGCTATTATTCCTTTGAGAACTGAAGACAGGGTAGGAGACGGGACCATTTTTTCTTATTAATATTTTTAAATAATAGTGCACCACTTAACCAAGATAAAGACACAACAGCTTTTAATTTTGTTTTGTAATATAAAATATAAGGCATGTGTCTGCACTGGTATAGAGATAAGATGGAGGGCCTAATGGCTATATCCTTTATATAAGCTTTATTTTTAAAACTCTAAGGAAGCCTAATCTTAAAATTTGTTCAGAGATTAAAAAGAACTTACTGCAGTCACTAGTTTGATGGCGCATAACTGGAGTTCACTGACATTTTCTACAAAAAAAGGTGTTATCCCCATTGATGATACCTGTCAACAATAATAAATTACTATAAATACATATTCTTTCTGCTAAATTAATATTTTAAGCTGTTTATTTCCCAGGTAAATTCTATTTTCCCCACTCTCTGAAGTTAAAGGACACATTTCATAATATTATTTTGAATTTTTAATAAGTATAATAAAGATTTAATCAAATCAAATGTTTATTTTCTGTTTAAAGTTGGCTTATAAAATATGTAGTCCAGTTACTATTAATATTACATATTTTAAATCACTAACATTATAATTTAAATAATGAAGTGATTAAATAAATTGCGTCAGGTTTACATTTAATGTTATTCCCTGAGACAGTCAAATATTCGAATCACAATACATTTTCAGAAGGAAATTCTTCCAGTTTAACTTGCCTGAAGAATAGTTGTATCAGTGAGGAGTTGTATCTCTAGCAACTCTGACAAACTGCTAACAATGTCACAAACTTTGTTATACAGCATCACAATAACCCTCTGTTTGTGGGTGGAACACTTGGCACGCTTTGCTTTTGAACTTAACACGCCTCCTAGAAAATAATAAAATACATACAATGCTTTATATTTTCCAGTTCTTCGGTTACTTTTCAGTCAATATTAGGAACAGGAGAGTTTTTAAAACGGCCCTTAAGAAACCAACTTTTTTCATGTTATTAACATAAATGCTAAAAAACAAAAATAATCTTGTTTAAAGGTATGAATTTGGAAAACAAGGATTTCCCACTGAAGATAATTTATTATAATAGTTGTAGATTTTAGAAACAAGATCTTTAAGGAGGTCCCTAAATTTAGAAAGTTACATGCATCATGTACGTGGTCAAGTGGTCTGATTTTCAAAAGTGTACAGTATCAAGCAGTTCTCCCTTAAATAAATGGAAGCTGACAAATATTCTGGGATTAAGAAAAGCAGACCGCTTAATTCATGGACATGACAAACACAGGTGCCAGCCTTAAATATAAACTATAAAAAACATCTTGGCCCAGATAGCTAATTTCTGTTATTTCAGTATTCATTGATAGTCCTTTGTTACTGCTTGGGTCACAGGAAGACGGGCTTTATCCACCCTGTTATTTTAAACTAAATTTGTCTTCCTCAAATCAGAAGCACCTGCTTTATGCCATACTAGAAAGGACTGACTCAGAACCTCTCATATTTGTATCATTATACTAACCACCATGAGGATCCACCCTGTAAACAGGATCATACTGAGGATAAAGTGTGTTCTGCAGATGAAATTTAGTGTACTGAATAACTCTTTCTATTACATCCTCAATATATACAGCTTTAGGCATATTGGGTGATGTCATAATGTTGATAGCTGTAAGGCAAGCATCAGCAGATTTTGTGACTCTCTCCATAATAAGATCTCTCCACAATCTTTCCTCATCTTCAGTGTCATTGTTCTACAAAAGAGGAAAAAAGAAAGTTTGAATGAACTATTTTTTAAAAAAAGAATGCATTTAGAAACAAAATTAAATTTGACTTTAATATTATATGGCAGATTACTTAACCTTACTAAAAAAAAAAAAGCAAATTTATATTATTAAAAATATACTAAATGATGTATGATCTATATAATCAGAGTACTGTCCCAATTTTATAAATGTATGTTCCATTTTGTTGCTGAAAATTAGAATTAATATCAATAATGCCTCCCTAAATTACTGGTAGTGTTAGTGTGATGCTGTAAATATAACAGTCCAGCAATTATGCAAAAAGCAAGGATTTTTTTGAGCGATATATTTTATTGGACCAACTGTATAGTTGGAATAGAATTAGCCAAGATTCTGCATGCAAGACCTGATGAAGAATGTCTTGCATTTGAAAGCTTTTCTAATTCATTCCCAACTATACAGTTGGTCCAATAAAAGATATCACTCTGAGAAATCCTTGCCTCTTATTTAAATTAACCTAAGGTATCAAGGACAAAGTCACCTTGAGAGGCACAAAGTTTATTATTTCAAGGCTAATATGGAAAGAGATTTCTCTATTCACTAGCAAAGACTGGACTACCTCAAGGAAAAATTCTATCCCCTGATCTAGTAATTCCTCATTTTGGCTTTGACCAATTTATATTTTCACCACTAGATGGAACTCTAATGCAGAAAGACTTTTGCAAGCCACATGGAAATCATGAGGATAATCTTGGCAGACAAGGTTCTTTGGGTGAATCTGATATCTTTTATTACACCAACTTAAATAACTGGAAAACAATTTTTCAGCAAGCTTTTGGGTTCAAAAACATAATTAAAAGATATCAGATTCACCCAAAGGACCTTGTCTGCCTATGTCCTTAGACCAACATGGCTACAACCTACACCCCTGTAACTGAGGATAATCTTTGCTTTCTACCTTTTGAACCTTCTTTGAACACACAGAATTGAATAGGCTTAATATCAAATTTCTCTGATTTATCTATTTAGATTAAGTTCAAGACAGGGTATATACATAGGGTATAGCACAATGGTCCATAAACCTGACTGGGGCCACTAGACCAGTGATTCTCTGCCACAGTGATGCAGCTCCCCAGGGTGTCAATAGACCCTTCCAAGGGTGACATGGTGCCTGACCCCTGTGCCAGGAAGTAAACAATTGCTTCTCCTCTGTCCCAGTATCAAGCACCTCAGCATGCCACAGACAAGTGGTGCCTATAGCTGTTCCCCACATCCTGGCACCCATGTACTCTGGCATGTGCAGGCAAGTATGCATATATATGTAGGGTCACTGGGCTGTACTGCTTCCCCCCTGCACCTTCCTCACACACTCCTGATGTCAGCAGGAGGGGCTACAGTTCCATGTAGCGCTGGTTGCTGGTATTAGAAAGTCACTGGAGGAGCAGCCTTAGTGGCGGAAATAGCTCTTTGCTCTCAAAGAAGAGTGCAGACAGTAGAAAAGTAGGGTGCATTAGGGTGATGTCCTGCTCCCCACTAACCCACTAGTAGGTCAATAGGTTAATTTAAAAGTGAAGCTGTTATAATGAAAATCTTGTGCTTATCTGTCTTAAACTGTAAAAGGAGAAGGAGAAATCTCACTCATCTTAGGTGGCAGAAAATATTTGCAAAAAAGCTTTGTTTTGTTCCTGGCATACTTAAAAGTTTTACTGACCTATATCAAAGTTATGCCAGTTACAAGTTATGCAGGTGTTAAGGAAACTCTCAGGTGACAGCAATACGTTAAAACTAAAACCAGTAAAAAGACAAATAAACCACTCTGATTCTCATACATATTGCATAAAAAAAGAACACAATATAAAAACAATGTAATTAAGCAAGTATTAGCTACTACTTATTGAACTGCATAAGAAAGATTTGGAAAATTACAACAACCCTTAAAATACGACACTTTATCAATTATATGTTGATTAAAGTAGAAGTCACTTACGATTATAAATGAGACTTTGGACTGTGAACAAACAAGATTAAAAATAACAGTAACATTTCTAACATCGTAGCGATGCCAATGAATATGATTTGAAACTTACATGATTTAGTAATGTTGAAAGCTTTGAGCCATCTTGAATATTCTTTTCCAAGATGTTCAGGACTTTCACTGTTTTATCTGTTGACAGCTAAAATAGGAAAATAAGAAAACACACTTGTATAAATCAACTGAAAAAGTATGAACAAATTATCTGCAGATGGTACAGAAAAGTGTGTACACGGAAAACAGCACGCAAGATAATTCTGCTGTTAAAGGGCAAATTTGTAAGCACTTTGGGACAGGGACTGAGCCTAGATTTGTTCAGTTTTCAGCAGAATGAGTCCATGATATTAAGCTGATAAAGCTAAACATTAGGCAAAATATAATGCTAATAAAAAACAAGAACATTCTTTTAGCCTTCTTTTTTATACCACACAGGACAAGGTATTAGGAATATCTACGTAGTTTATCATTTGAGATGCAATTATTAAAAACTTGAACAAACCTTAGTATGAAATCAGTTTTAGAATACAAATTCACTGGATTTTTCTAAATGTAATTTCAAGCACCTGAGTTATATTTTATGTTTAATTAACATAAATTAACATTTCTCATAAACATTAACATTTCTCATAAAAATGTTCCAGATTATATTTCCAACAAGTAAAACCATAGGATATATTATTCTGCTTATGGTACTAAAAATCAGAATTTACCAAAGCTAACTATTAAAAATAAAACCTGTGTAGCTGGAGAAAGTCTTGCAATGTTAGGTTTACTGACAAACACAAATATAATTTCATCAGCTTTGGTGTACATGAGCTTTATTCTCAACCTATTATTAACCTCTGAAGAAGGATTATGATGAGCAAAAGTAGCCTTAAGAAGCCTACTAATATTCTATAAAACTTAATGCCATGAAATTAGAGGAGCATTCTGGGTCATGTAAGAACTGGAATTACTGGGACAACTGTAAAGAGTAAGATTTAGGGGAATATAGATCTGAAATGACTTTAAGGAGCACATGGCCACAGCTAAGTTTTGAAAGAGCCGCTGTTGTTGTCTGAGTGCATCTACACATGAAATTAAGGTGGAACAATAAATTCCAGTGCAGTCTGCACTAGAGTCAACTGCTCCCGGTGCAGTGACTACACGTGTGCCTGAGACCACAGTACTTTGAGCTTGGGCGGAGCAGCTCTGGACTGGCAGTGGGTCTGGGGGGTCAGCCCCAAACTCTGGGTTTGGGCAGCGGTGGGGCTGGCTGTGGCACAAGGGGGCTGAAGTCTGGGGCTAGGTGGCAGGCAGCCTCCACACTTTAGCACCCTTGTGCCCCAGACAGCCCATCACCCTCGACATGTGCGTTTTAGTGCACATAAGTGCTCTGCTGTAAGACAGTATTGGGGGAGTACTATCTTATGACAAAGTTAATTAATTTACTGTGCCCTCATACTGGCGCACATGTAGATGGTGATGCTTTACTGAGGAGCTAATTAGTCTACTCTGCAGTAAAGTGCACATGTAGATGTATTCTGTATGAAGCAGAAAGTGAGGCCTAGACAGACTTTTAGAGAAACAAGCGCTGAGGCATGGGAATATCAGGGGAGAAGCACTCAACCCAGAAAAGAGGGATTTGGGAAGGGTGATAAACTGAGTAAAAGGTCAGAAAGGTGGCTACACAGAATCCTGGAAACGGGTTTCCATAGTAAAGAATCCAGAGGCTTCATAAGAATTGTGAAAGATCACTTCGATCCTGAAAGAGAGAGAGAGAGAGAGACACTTGGAAAAGGGCTGAGTTTGACAGCAGACTGCCCAGAGCCTTGGGTCTCTGGACCAGACACTCAGAATAGAAGAATGGAGGCCTTAAAAATCTGATATCCTGCATCAAATAGGACAAACCCTGAAAAACAGGAGGGCATGAAAAAGAAACCACAGGCTACTGGTAGCACAGATGCTGTGTTCCGCTCCTGGGCTGCACACTATTTACAATAAAAGGGATGCAAGGCTACTAAGATCGGAGGAAGGGCAATCTGATGAGATGCTGGATGGAAGTCTACTATTTTCCTAATAAACAGATGACTTGCTGTGAAAGAGACCTCTGACTGTGTCCTATCTAACTCACCACTACGCAGCGCAACAGTGAATACTCAAGACTAACACCCAAAACAAGGAGAACTGAGGCAGACATTACTGAAAATTTATAGAGGAATGCTTTTCATATATTTCACATGAAACCCTTTTGTACATTTAAAAAGATCATACCTTGTCCATTATGCCCATTGCCTTAATTTTCGCAGATTCACTCCCCAGTTCATTAAGCTGATGTTTTCCCAGTAGCAACTCCTGTGGAATCTCATCATCATCACCTTTAAAAGATTGCATCACATTTTCTAAGGTTTCAAAACATGTAAGCAGTATTCTTCATTCATGATTTTTAAAAATATGTACCTAACATATGGCTACTAAAGAACTGACCTGGTTTTCCAATGTGTAGTGCCTAACAACTTGCATTAACTTACTAAAGCTGCTGCCACTTTAGTAGTATTTAAAAAATAGTTTACTTAGGTGCACAAATATGGATTTAAGAATCTAATTTAAAAATAATTTTATAAAAACTCTAGGCTTTAAGAAGGTATAACATTTTTTAAAAGTGTAATAAAATAGCCAGTGATAATGAATGGTTTATTTTACTTATCAGAGTACTGATTTACTTCAAACAAAGCAAAACTAAAGAAATACACGTATAATGCTACATTAAATGATTTAGAGAAAAATAAAATTAAAATTCAATAAGAAATTTCCAAATATTTAATTGTCTAAGGCTATAACTAAAGCTGAGCAGGAAAGAGTCTTCCCAATCCCCTGAGAATTTATAATTTTGAAAAACGTTACCGAAGCAAGACAAAAATATCAACTTATTGTGAGTCAGTAATTGGGGGGGGGGGGAATGATCAGACCGGGTACCTCAAAACATCATAATTCAATTTTGACTTTTAAAACAGAAAATAGAAATGTTGCTTCACAAGTATTGAAATGTGAATGTTTAAAAAAAATGCAAAACTTTCTAATCTGGAGCACTGGGATAAACTTTCTCTTTCCCAAATACCGTGTTTACTTGAATCCAAAACGAGGTTTGTTCTCACAGCATTGGGGGGTGGGGGGAATGACACCTCATCTTGGATTCAAGAGCTGGCTCAGGGCAGACAGCAGTTCAGCTCCAGTTTTGGCCCCAGGCTCAGGGCTGAAGTGGAGCTGAGCCACTGCTGCCCCAGGCCAGAATGGCTTATTGGGAGAGCGCATGTGGCCAAGGGGGAAACTTGCAGCTCGCCGCTACATCTCTTGCCACCTGTCCCTAATGCCTGCCCCCCATTACTCCCTGCCTGCCTCCCACAGCTGCCCCTCCCCCTCTTACCTTCTGCTCCAACTCTAGTCCCTCCTGCCCCAGCCCAGCTGGGTGCTACTGCCATTTTTCCTTAGTGGGCTGGGTTGAGGCCCCTGCTGCTGACTGCCCCAGAGACAGAGAGCAGAGCTGTACCAGAAGACAGGTGTGTGGGGAGGAGGGGTACAGGTGGTAGGGACCTGGGACAGGCAGAGGGACAGGGAGTGTGGGGGGACGGCAGGCTTCAGGGGGTGACAGGAGATGTAGGGGCAAGGTGCAAGGGGGGCAGGAGGTGCAGGGCAGAATCAGGCATAGGGAGGCAAAGGGCAGGGGGGCAGGCACAGGCATAGAGGCAAGGGAGCTGGCAGAAGGGGGTGCATGTTAGGGAGAGTAAGGGGCAAGGGAGCAAGGGATGGGGGTCTGGCTCCTCACCTCTGCTGCTGCTTTCTCTGCTGCAGCAGTACTGGGAGGCAAATTTAGGATGGTCTTCCACTAATAAGACTCTATACATGGAAAAATATCACAAACATATTATTTTCCATGTATACAATCTAACTAGTGGAGGAAGTTCTCCTAAATTTGAAGTCCTTTTGGATTTGGGTAAATATGGTAGGCTCCATTCCAATTAATTATTTTCAAAAATGAAAAATGATGGGAGAAAATTCCTAGTTATAATCCCTTCAGTAATCCCCAAACCTGCTAATTCTATTCACAGGCTGCAGAACTCGTAAGATTTGTTTATTTGTTTGCATAAAGATATGAACTGGAATAGACCTAGAACATTATCTACCACATAAATATGTCAATACTAAAGTGGTACTGTAAAAAACAATTATGTAACAAATCTTGGGTTCAAGCCAGTTTCAAGCAGAGAGATTTCTGAGACAAATCTTACAAATTGCCAATCAGAGGTATTCTCTCAAAACAGTAGTTCCTTCCCTGGGGTGCCCCAAGAGCCTTTTAAAGGTACCACACAATTTTGGCACTGTTAGGGGTGAAAAAACCTACATATAATTCACAAGATAAACCCAGGGATTTAAAACAAGAATGCATAGTGTCAAAAACAGTGTGACCTGTTGTGTTCTTTCTGAGTTCTCTGCAACAGAATAATTGTTATATTTTTCTGTAATCAAAAAATGAGTGAAAGCTAGCTAAGAGTTGCATTTTCTGAAGGGTGCCTTGCATCTAACAGTCCTAAACCAGTGGTATTCAACCATCAGACAGCAAAGCCATGTCACAGAGCCCATGGGGCTCCCTATGAGTGAAAATTTGGCAGCGGGGAGCAAGAGCAGCATCAATTGCTCCCAGAGCTACAAGAAGTAACACTGCCACTACTCTCCCACCACCAAATTTCTGGACCTCTGGGCAGCCCTGCAATCTGGATGACATGACTGTGCACTCCAGCTGGTGCTGGTATGTGGTCACATGACAGCCAGATCAGGGGCACAGGTTCATACCCATTGGCTGACCCTGAATGTGGGATCCAGCCTGCAAACTGGCTCTGAGCTACTCATCCAGCCTGCAGGGTTAGAGAGGCCGAGTACCACTGTCCTAAACACACTGAAATGACTTCAAATCCTCACTATTGTTGACCCATCCACACATGCTGTGTTACATAGCTGTCATCCACATAGGAACCTTATTTGCAGTGTGATGCCCCCAAGATGGGTAGTTGCTGGTAGCGGGGACTGAACCTGTGATCTACGGATTTAAAAGTACAGGTCCTCTACTGCCTGAGCTAATCAAGCACACCCTACCCATCGAGGGGCCATCACATACACAAACCTTCTTATGGCCCAGGCAGGATTATAATCCTTCCCACCCTAATAGGCAAGGATGTATCTGTTCCATGACTGCCCTGGGTCTTGCAAAGAACAATAATTGAAGGAAAAAGAGGAAACTTAACAAAGATGGCAATCAAAAAGAAGAAAGACTGTGACAAAGGTGCAAAGAAGGGATTCTGACAAAATACCACAATGCAAATTTTCTAAAAAACAGTAGCTGGCAAATTTTAGACACATTACCAAAGGCAGTAAAATCCATGTCTTCCAAATTTTCCAAAATATTTTCGATTGAAGCAGTAAACCGTTTAAAAGTTGAAGAATCCATCATTTCTGGTGGGACAAAAGCAAAGCTTATGTAGCTATGCTATATACAAAATATATCATAAAAACTGAAGAATGAAAACAAATGGAAACCTAAAAACTACTTACCTTCAGGGGTTAATTTAGGTTCATAGGCTTTCCTTTTCTTTTGCTTTTCTTTTTTCTTCATTTTTCTAGCCACTAATAAACAAATAAAGAGTTAACAAAGAAATGCACAAATACTTTTGTTAAGTTTCTCAAAATGTACTGAAAAGGTGGATAAATACTTGTTTAAAATTAAATACATTGTTTAGACTGGCCTATTGACATCTGTTATGTTTATATTAGAAGAAGCATACACAATTTGCAATTATATTTAGACTACAACTTAACCTGTGGAGTAGCGAACTAGGAATTTGGAGGAAAATATTTTAACACAGATACATTACCTTCACTGAGGCTAGGAGGAGGAGAATAATCATCCATGTCCGAGTCTTCTGGACTGCGATTGCGATACCGGCTACCACCAGAAGTCCTTCGCCCTTCATGATAATGACCACTCCTCCTATGATCACCTGAACTTCTTCTATCATGCTCTTCGTACTCCCAGGCTTTATCATCATCTCTGTCCTTTTTATGTCTTTTCCGAGAAGCTAGAAATAATGCGTGTTCTCATTGAGAATCATGAAGTTCCACATGTTTTACTTGTGAGAATGGCTAGAAATTGTTACTATATTTACAAAAAGTAAGCAAAATTCTACTGTACAATTATTACATATGCAAGTTTTCACTATAGACCCATAATAATAAAATATCACACTTGAATTGTGTTTTTTTAAATAATTTTTTGAACAACATATCCATTCCTAAATTTGGCAAAGTTAGGTAACTAAATCCCATTTTTGAAAATGATTTAGGCATTTACAATTTTCCATCTTGAGAACTTCTCACAATATCTAATGCAGAAAAACAGCATCCTGCTAAGTGCCCTTTATTTCACCCGACTGGAGGAACCAATGTGTGTTTTTTTCTGAGAAATGAATCTCATGATGATTTAACTTCCTCAGAACTTTCTGGATCTAATTTGTTCACTTTACTAGCTTGCATGTATTTTTTCTGACTTGATGCATATACGTTTGCTAAAGTTGTACCCTGGATATGCATGATTAGAATAAAAAGTTCTACAGGTAAAATTCTGCCTTTGGTTACATCAGTGTATACTGACTTTTTATCTTGTTTTCACTTACATTCCTGAACTTGTAAGAATATGTGCGCTAATAAGTAATTAATAAATAATTTTGCCAAAGCTACTCTGAGCCTGAAAGAGGCCAAGCAGAAATAGAAAAGAATACAATAAGTCACTCACTCACAGTTGTGTTAGCTCTGTAAGGCTAATGAGTGGAATGCAAGAACCTCCATACTGGAACAGGTTCCTGGTCCATTTAGTCCTACATACTGTCTAACAGTACCAGTACCAGAGACTTCAGAGAAAAATGCAAAAACGTTGTGGTTTAAGTTGATTTAAACCTAAAGCACAAACTACTTTCTTAAGCAAGAACGCTGAAATATTATCACACGGTGTATGAAAAAAACAGTTTTGAAGTTCTTCCTGTTTAAATTCACTGAATGATTCTTTGTTCACCTTTAACAACACTGAGAACAGTCTATCTCCTCTACACCATTCATTCTTTCATGCACTTTTTATCATACCCCTTCTAATGCAGCTACTTTGTAAGGAGAATCCCCTTTTTTCTTTCTCCTAATAGACTTTTTCCACATTGTTGACCAATCTTTTCAATTTTTTTCTGAACCATCATTAGACCTGCAATACCTTTTTTTTTTTTTTTTTTTTTTTAACGGATTAACTGGAACTATAGATGGTATTCTTAGAAAAAGCTATACCACTGCTTTATATAGCTTTCTTGGTATAAATCTTCTTATTACTTATGCAACTTATCTTATTGTAGGGCCAGTCCGGGTTTTGGGACTGGGTCACACTGCACAGGGGCAGGGCACATTACATGCAGCGCACAGGGCCAGGGTTGGTTTAGTGTTAGGATAGGCCTTGTGTGCTGCATCCACAGGCCCTGATAAGTTTAACACCTATGATTTAGTTAATTTAGATCTCTGGAGTTCTTTGGTTCTCTCTCTCTCTCACTAACAAATAATGTTGTATCAATTATTATAATTTTGTTACTTTATTAATTACCTATTTCTCTCTGTTCCAGATTACCAATATAATAAACAATAAGCCTTGTAATATGGAACCTTAAGGCAAGTTACTTTTAACCCTACGCCTTAAGGAAGATTAATAGTCACATGACATGCCTTAAGGTTCCATATTCCATGACCCAACTAGGAGTTATTAGTTATTAGTTATTTTGTCCCCCTATCTTAAAGAAGGGGACAAAATACTGCTTGGGTTTCCACTGGGAGGTAAAACCCTGGCCAATCTGGTATTTTATACGCTCAAAAGTGTTCCTTTTGAATCCCAGAGATGGTCCTTATTTATACAAGACTTTTGCATAACCTTCTAAGGAGAATATGTGAAGCTTGACCACTAGCTCAATTTCTCTCAATACTTACGGAATTTTAAACACCACTTAAGATTTGCATCTAATTGAGATTCATGGAAAGTTGTGAAGTAGAAAGGCTCCAAACTTTTAAAAATGGTTATTTTGTATGAGCTACCTTTGCATTTTTGGAAGAATAATAGGAACACTTCCCAGGTAGTACTTTATTTATGACTGTACTAAGTAGATAATCAAGGAAAATTGATCTGCTGAGAAAGAAGTATTATTTTTAAACACTTATTTAAAAATATGTCCCATAATTCAAGAACTGAACTCATGGACCACCAGGAATACAAAGCAATACAGATATTACTGGAACCAAGGAACCATGCCTTCTGGTAGCTTACAGAAGTTTTCTGACACTGACAGTTCATCTGATATCAGGTTAAAACTGATTACCCACCTTGCCTGTCCTCCCAATTCAAAATGGAGTTCAGTGGTTGCCATCTTGAAAACTGTTTAGCTAGAAGTAATTATAGAAGAGGCAGACCTAGAATACATGGGTCTGAAAATACTCTTAAAAAGGAGTTCATGAATTTCCATTTCTTGTTTTATTGTATATCTAATCAGGAACATTAGGAGAGATTTTCAGCTTTAAATTCTGCATGTCGTGACACAATGGCAGATGCTTGGGCTGCTAAAGTCCAGACAACTGACTGATCCATCTAACCACCTCTACATGAACCTATTGGTCTCTGCCTCCAAAGCTCCAGGAAAATAGGGGAACATTTTGCAGTCCAGATTGTCAGACATGCTGTTGTTGTAAGAAATGTATAAACTCAGTTTTAGATGTTATATAGCAAGACTGTCCAACACTAGGCCTTGGAAATGAATTACATATTTACTCAAATACAAGAAAGGTTTCCTGTGTATTTGAAAGGTATTCCTGTGTATTTCCTCCTCTCCGCCCCCGCCCCAAACAGCATGGTGGGGGAGGAGAGGAGTCCCTCATCTAATATTCACATAAATGTAAGTAAACTGTCTCTCATTAAACTGCTGCCAAAAGCAGCGTGTACTCAGTAATGGAAGCCAACTATGAAGTTGATTAAATACAGCTAACACTGAGCATGACTATAAAACACACGGCCCATATGGGGTAAACATACCACAGGGAACCTACCACAAGGATAGTTTACTGTAGCCCATCTAAAAAAGTTGCATGGTGATACCCATCACACACAGCCTCCCGCAGGGCTGACTTTTTCAAGTCCTAGTGCGCCATTACACTGAATACATTTTACTTCCTCTTCACTCCCACAGCACAACTGCACCTTTCTTTCACATTTCCAATGATTCCTGATTCTTCATTAGCCTTCAATGTCTGGCAAACATTACCAAACGGGAAGCCAAACAGTTTGCCAAGAATCCCTGTCACCCCCACTCTCAGCCTGGTGCATGTTAGTAATATGGCCGCACCCTCCATGAGGTTGCTGGACCAGGTTGTCCTGTGCCTCATCGCCATATACATTTTTGGTGGATCCTAGGAATCAGAACAAAAACACCTGGCTCCTGTCATGAATAGGTAACTAATTAGCACATGGATCCTCTGGGGGGGGGGGGGGGGGGGGGGGGGATCTGGAGTACATACACATACTGAGCAGTCTTGAGCTATGGGGTCACCATAAACACTGCTGACTCTGCTGGGACCCAGCCCAGTGAACTATATGATAAATCATAAGCCTTGAGCCTTTTGTCTTTGAACTAATCATTCATGGTTTATATTATATATAAATTGGTGAAAAGGGCTGTCTAAAATTGTGAAAGGATGAGCTAAGCTTATGGGCAGCTATAGTAATTTTATGCAAATTACTAGAGATATTTTTATTTCAAGGTCAGTGTTTTCAAATTGCCCCTCACTTACATGTACTCAGGGAGAGCAGGATCTGACAGTAAGGAAGAGGGGGAAAGGGCTGCAGGAGCAGGAAGTTGGGTGATGGCAGATGGCAAAGGGGTCACCTGATCCCCCAGATTTATTTTTTCCTGCTGTAGCAGTGGAAGGGGAACAAATTCAAAGCATCCCTACAATAATTAGATTCTATATCTTGAAAATTACAACAAATTTATAAATTTCCATTATAGAACCCAATTATTGGGGGCTGCCTGATATTCAAGGAAATATGGTATGCATATAAGTTAATCAAGGTGACTAATTAGGTGCATACATAATTAAATTATTTTTCAATATTATTTGCATAGAATGTTAATCGTGTAGTTTCTAAACTTTTTGTTTTTTCTTTACTCGAATTCTCATGCAATACAATTAGAAAACTTAGCGCACGTGTGGGGAGAAGCCTAGATAGCTGTCTGTTATATTTGACTTCTAAACAAAGACTTCATAATTTTTCTTTTAAAAAAAGTTATCAGGACTTCAAAGTTACCTTGTTTCAATATTATTTAGACTAGCTAGCTAAGAAATCTGTTGGCAAGAGCAAAGTGTTACCCTTCTTAGCAGTAATAATAGAACAATGTATTACTTACATTCAAAAGCTTCTTCACTGTCATTGTCTTCATCAGAACTGATTTCAGCATATTTTGGTTTTTCATTAACTGTGCTACGCTTGCGTTTGTTCATTTTCACACGTTCACAAAGTGGCATGGTGGATTCAATTTCTGCCAGGAGCTCAGGAGGCAACTCCTTTAACACTGACTGATCTATGCTACCTATTAATGAAGATCAAGAAGAGTAAATGTACATGAGAAGATAACAGTGAGGCCCCAAATTGCAGTCCTTTTCCAGGACAAATCATAAACAGAATACCCATTTAATATTCAACACCTGAATATAGTTGAAAGTACTTGATAGTACCTGTTTAGTTTTACATTTTGTCCATGATGCAAATTAAAATTAACATATTGTATTTTTTTATACATCACCTTTAACATAAAAAATTTACCAGTATACAAGCGATACAAATTCAGCCAGTGACTTCCCTTTGTAAAAAAAGATTCTTTCTATTCCCATCACCTAATTCAGTCTTACTTTGGTTGAAACTCAGTATTTCCAGTCATGTTTAAAAAAAAAAATCAACATAGATTTAAACATGGATCATCAGAATAATTTCTCTTTATTCTGCAATATAACTTTATGCCAGTTCAGACAAGAGGACTACTACTCTGAATCAGTAGGTAGGGGAAAGAACAATCAACATCTCTACTGTTGTTTCCTTAAATGAGGGGGAAAGAGGTTTTGACTGACCCTCTTCAATTGTTTCCCATCTACACAGTTTGAAAATAAAATCTTCTGCAGATATTACAAATTTCATTTTTATTCATTTATCTTGTCATTTACATTTTATTTATTTATTTTTCACAAAGATTCTAACACAGGTTCATAATTTTCTGCAAATATTTTTTTTTCAGTAGCAGACTATGTAGCAACATATTGTTATCAGCTCACATTCTGGTCACTTTTATTTTTTTGGCCTATAAAGATTATATCACCTGCTGGCATTTTTCTAGTAGGAGCCAAATGTACAACTCTGAAGGTCAGCCACACTGACAGTTAAAGAGTAATTTTTATTCTTTAGAATGCTAAAGATCGTCACAGCAGATATTGATCGTTTTCCACAAAAAGGTAACTACCATAGCCATTCTGTTTTACTCCTGTATGACTAGAACATGATTCCGTAGCGAGAAGACTTGTTTTGAAGAATATTAAAGACTTATTTTATATAAATACATACACACCTAAAAGAAACCAGCTTCCGGGGATTACAAATATTCTAACAACATACACAACATTCGGACAGTTATTAGTTTTAAAACGTACTTCACAAACTGTCCATCTCCCAATTAAAAAAGCCATTTTTCTTTAATGGCTTATATTTCTTAGAAAGGAATCTAGAAAACAGATTTTGATCACCACAACTTCAATAAATTAAAAAATACATATTTAGAAAAATGCTGGCCAGTATTTCTAACTGGCCTCCTCCATTCCCTACATCTGAAGACGGCAGCTATAAACAGTGATGTCAAGTAGCAGCAAACTTTGCTTGTGTTCTGAAGTCCTTCAATATTTTGAGTTATTCATTTTATGGAAATGACTATTTTACCAGTATTTTATTTCAAATCTCTTTGTTTTAAGATTCTTCTTCTTGCATCTCTACTCCACATTTGACCATTTTGTTACACATGCTTGTGCTAGTTTATTGTACTTTGTAAGGTCTTTCATTGTACCCCATCTGCTACGGGGGTCAGAGCACAAGGATTCACGTCGTAATCCATCAAGTACTACCTGGCAATACCTGCGAATTCTGCATGGAGATATTTGTATAGTGAAACTGATAGCAAGACAGATTTTCTGGTTTTTTAAAAGAACATGTAGAACATGATTTATATTGTTACAGTGAGAGATTTTCCCCACAACATGTTATTTGTTTAGAACTTAAGTACTTGACTAAAACGCTCATTTAAGGCACACTCCTTGCCTTAAAGGGTTATAGGTCCTGACCCCGTGGCTGTCTGCAAAAGTTTAAAAAAAAAACCCTAAAACCACACTTTACCAGAAGCAGCAATGCATTATTTTGACACAGCTCTGCAGCATTTGTACAGATCAGGAGCTTCAGCAGGGGTTTTTAGTACTTTTATCTAACAGTTGATTCAATAAGCTATCAAATAAAAGCGCCAAAAAAAGCCCTACTGAAGCATCCAATCTATACAGACGTTGGGCAAACCAGGTCCAACTACTGCAATGCCTCTTCTGGGCATGCATTGGGCTCAGTGTCAGGTTTTGGGGAGTTCTTTTGACTGTAAGATTTCTACACATGTAAAAAACTTTATATCATCTGTGTAAAGTAGGACTTTTATTGAAGTCAACTGATCTCCTCACAGGGTATGAAGGTGTTGGAGGACTGAGTTCTAAATAAAGGTTTAGCAAAGAGCAGCTACAAGAAGATGAGGATGAAGAAAGGGATTAGGAAAAATAGGGAACAAACAGCAAGATCATATGGTTGCCCAAAAGTTATGCAAATCCATAAGCAGCTGCTTTTTGTAGCTCAATCTAAAGTCTTTGCTCATTCATTTGCACTACAAGCATTTAACATGATGATGGCAGACTGCTTAAGAGTGTGAACCAGAAAAAACAATGGATCAATAGTGATCTTTAGAAATACCTTACATACCTTGGCAAGAATTCCGTCACCTGAAATACATATTTAACTTATAAACCACATTGTAATTGTTTTTATTTTAAAATATAACGTTCAGATTTTCAAGATGTCTCGAAAAGAATTTACAGAAGAGGGTGTGCACCTACTTTTACTTCTCGTGTACACGGGTGGCCTCATTTAAAAAAAAAAAAAAATAAATGACCAGACTTTTTCTTTCTTTTCTTAAAAAGAAAAAAAAAGGGTGGGGTGGAGGGGAAGAGAAGGGGATTAACATTTTTACTCTGGCCCTGTTTTGGGGGATGACCATCTCCCTTGAGAAGGCAGATGCTAAATCTTCAGAAATAAATCAATCCACCCAGCATAATCTTAACATTCAAATTAAAAACAACTAAAAAAGGTTTAAATTTTTCAGTTTAAAATGTCAACTTCCATTTCCTTCTTAACTATTCAGATTTCAAATCTTTTGCAATATTCCAGTTTAATTCTTGAATAGACGGGTCAGCCAGGTTAAATTATGCTAGAATACAAGTTTAATTCCCCATTTTTATTAAAAAACAAAAAAAATGTTCAGGCCTTTATTCAGTATAAAGCAGGAAAAAAAAGACAAGGACTTTAAAAGAAAAAAAAACCTATGAGAGAGAGAGAGAGAGAGAGAGAGAGAGAGAAAGTGGATTACACCTTCTGCAGTATTTCATTCATTTTGGAATATGAACCACCGTGTGCAGATGACAATTCAAGCAACTTCATCACAGTCTGCTAGCAACCCAGGCGAAATACAGTATTCTGTATTAAAAAGGTGAAAGATACTACATGCTCCAGATGCCTGGGATATGCTTTACTGATGTTCTGAGGTAAATTACAAATGGGTATATCACTTGAATGCAAATGGAAATGTTTTCTTGAGGTAGATCATTACTGTCCAGGAGTCCAGAACAGCCTCAATAAACTTTATTGTTTCTGCTTGGGTCAATGCTGAGTTGACCTTATTTATTTTAGTCCAAGTTGGTAAAACAAAAGAAGAATCTTACACCTTACACTACCCTGCAAAAAAATGAGTCATCTAAATACAGGATCATTTGGATTCCCATCTTCCTGAAGGAAGCAGCACTATTATAAGGCACTTCATAAACACACATGGAGCTGCCAACAGGCCAAATGGAAGAAGTATCCTGCACTGGTAATGGTAGTCTCACTAGAAACCTTAGATACTGACATCATCCAGGAGTCATGTAGATTGCAATGTGAAAACAGATTTAGAAGCCAATGAAAAGCAGTAAAACCAATTATATGGATATGGTGATGGAATGGTAAGGGATCCCATACTGAATTTAAACTCTGGAAATTAGTTTAGTGTTTATCTGTTTTAGCTATCAATGTCTTCCTCTTTGTTTGAGAATGAGAAAATATCACAAGTAAAACTATTCACACCTCAGTAAAAGTCATCTTCCACTGAAGTGTGAGAAATGCTTGAACTTTATGACGCAATCATGCTCTCCAAAAATGAGTTTACTAATTGACATGAAGACGGTGTTTGAGGGTAGGGAAGGAAGCAGAACTGCATGGCGCATCTACCATTTCTAAAGCTATCACTAGGTGGGGTCAACATGCTCCAAGAAAAGACAAAAATGGTATATGCAGTACCCATCTAAAGAGGATGGGACAGAAAGATAAATACAGATAAGTAGTCTGCTGTCAAACAAGCAGACACACCTGCTACCTATTAGTTAAATGTGGCTAATAAGCAGAGATCCTGGTTTTCTCTGATAAAAAAAATCCAAAATTCTCTGATTAAAAAGAAATCCAAAAATATATATAGTGGCATTTTGTTTTAATTACAGAAAAGTGTGGATTTTGGAGGGGTTTTTAAAGCAGAGAATTTTGGAATTTTTTTTATCAGAGAAAACCAGGATCCCTTCTAATAAGATAAACCACCAATGGATGTAATCAATGAATCTCTCGGAAGGCTCAATCTTACATTGCTTCTATTAAGAAGCAGGTGTATAAATGCCTAAAGACCTCAGGGTTACCCCTTGAGTCCTTAAGAACACAATGCTTTACATGTCTCAAGACAGAACACATTACAATCCCAAAAGGAAGGTCCTTAATTGATTGCTATTTGTATTTTCTTAGGCATTGCAAAGGAAATTAACTTGATTTCTATGCATAGTTAAAAAAGTCATATAACTGGAGGTTGTGCCTGCTGCATTCAGAGGTACAACCTGCATTCAGAGTTACTGCATTCAGTCACAACCTGACCCTCAGCAATGACACACTTGTAGTCCCTATTCAAGTTCCATGGCACTAATGTTTTTTGTTATTCATGTTCCAATTAATAGTTATTTTGCAATCCTCATTTGCAAGTCAAGGGGAAAATTTTTCCTGCTATACTTCTAATTTCTTAGCAGTCTTCCCCAACAGTTTAGCAAGCAAAAAAATTTGGTACACAACTGTGAAAAACATTGAGAAGTCTGAGAGATTTGCCATGAACTAGCTTGACAAATCTCTAAAGCAGATGCAATTTTCCTTTTCAGGTGCTAGAATGCCTCCCGTTATCTGCAGTGGATGCCACCTCATCAGGAAAGGAGAAACAAATGAGAGCAGAGAAGAGTCAGTAAGGTGACCCATTTTTGGCCCTCACAACAACATTTACCGATGAAGAATTTAAAGCACTTGAAGAAGTATAATTAGATATTTCTGCCCCTAGAAAGACGATCAGAACCGGGGCACATCAAAATCTCCAACAAAAAGATAGCTAGACAAGATTCTGTTTACTCTTTGTTCTTTGAGACTGATTTACACAGCATGTATAGACATTCACACTCTCAGAAAAAAACTGTCCTGGAAGTGATTTAACCCTAGGTTGTTAACCAAGTTATTTTTCTCCTGGAATAGCCATTTTCTGGGAGAAAAAGCCTGAACATCTATAATGATTTCTCTTGGGAGAGCTGGAACTCTTCCAGGAGAAACAATGGCTGTACACAGCCACCGATATCAATCCACGACATACCCTTGACCCAAAGCATATACACACACATATACAGGTTTCCCTCGCTTTATGCGGGTTCTGTACGTGCAAATTCGCTCTTATGCAATGACCCTTTTTATACCAAAAATATGTTATATGCAAGGTAAATTCACTCTTATGAGATTGGTGTGGTGGAAGCCTGCAGTCAGCTGCTTTGTGCGGTGCATTGTGGGAGTGACGTGCACCAAAATAGTCTCCTGTGTGGTCTGTGCTCCTCGCTCGTTGTCTGCGACATGTTTCTAGTTGCCATCCCCATTATGGCTTCTAAGCATCCTGCTAACTTATCTTCTACCCCTCTCTGCTGTTGGTGATTACCAAAATTGTCTTGCAGAAGTGGTAGAAATAGATTTGGGGGTCAGTACAGTTGAGGTCTTGGAACATATCCCTATTTGTTACTTTGTAAAGTGGGTTCCCTTTATGCAAATTCAAGTTATGCGTAGTTTTGCAGGAACGCATGTACAACAGAGCAAGGGAAACCTGTGTGTGTGTGTGTGTGTGCGCGCGCGCGCATCTATCTAGATGCATATACACACACGCAGATATATCTATATCTATATAGACACACACACACACCTATTAGATATTAAACCGCCTCACACATTGGGCAATTCTTAAACATCAAGGATTTATGATCAGACAACAAGTAGTTACCTCTTGTGTAACAGAAGACATATAAAATATAATCTTCACTGTAAAAATTCCTAACACTTTTCTAAACTAAATACCTACTATTTGAAAGAGGGCTGCACAAAATATGAAGCAGGGCATGTTAATTTTATAGGCAGCAAAAAGGAAACAATAATTAGTGGGATTGGCTTCACCTTCTACACAGCTGGCTAGAGACATGAGGATGGTTAAGAAAAAGAGGCCAGCCTCTACAGACATATCTGGTCAAATCTGTATCAAATATCCCAAGTAGAATATGTACAAGGACAAGCAGATGAAGTGTCTATTTAGAATTAGAAGTCAATTAGATTTTAAGTTGATGAAATCCCTTTAACTTATTATCTTTTTCCATTTCTGTGCACTATTTATAAAAACCAAAAATAAGTTAAGTGAAGCATCATACTTTAACTGACATAGTTTACCAATTATATTTTACATATTAATTGGTGGAGCTTTTTGTATAGATTGGATTTTTAGTTGAAGCTGTCTTTAGAGCTTTTTTTCCAGAAAAGATTGTGTTCTATGCCAGCCTTCATACAACCTTTCTAGTATTCCACACATATCGCATTACTTAAAATTGAAGTACAAAAATATTATTGTAATTATAAAATATTACATATTTAGGTAATGCCTAGATATTATGACTGTTTATATGCAACTATTACCTTACACAAAAGACAAAGAAAATTCTATGTTAAAATGCATCACATTTCCACTTGTTAAAATAAAAATATTAGTGTAGCATTTGGAACAATTCATTAGAAGATGCCTGTACAATCCTATAATAGCTAGTAAATCCTATTATAATTCTTTTACCCCTTGATGGGATTAAAGTATAATTCCATTTTGCAGTATGAACAGGATTTATTTTATGAAACAACGAATAACTCAAAATATTTAAAGACTGGAGAGCACAAGAGAAGTTTGCTGCTATTTGACTTTACCGTTGTGTTGATCCTCAGAATTATATATAATTCTTAGAATAATGTCAACTGACAAGTTTATTCTCACAGCACTTAGACTTTTTTCTGTTGTACAATAAGTGCAGATTCCTGCTCACACTGTGGTTGCTGCTCAGAGAGGGAGGCTGGAAAGGGACCAACATGACAAAGGTAACAGAGAAGAACATTGGGAAAACAGTGTTTAAATCATCCCTTACATGACTAAAAGTCACTGTTTAGGGTATATTCTCCAAGTAACAGAAGGTAGAAAAGGGACACAACCCCCATGCCTATAACCCTCCTGGCCTACACTATCCTAACACTTCCTCCTCACATTCCCGAACCGATCCATAATCCTCATCTCTGTTCACTAAAAATTCTCTTTCCTATGTTTCCACACATTTCCATTCTTCAGCAAATGAAGAATCATAATTGAATCATAGTTCTATTATCCTCTCTACTGCTTTTATTACTATGAACATCTTTTATGATTACTGCTAATTTCCTCAAGAATGGTCTAAAAATAATATCAGAGTCTACATGTGGCGTTTATGGCACTGTTTATATTCTTAAAAACAGAAATTTTAATCTAAAGGCAAAACTGCTAAAAAAAACCTCCTAAGGAATGTGGACAAAGGATATACAAAGAGAGGGTCTGAACTCATGGCATGTCAGTGTTGTTCAGATTCAGGCCATGTACAGACATTCAGTTTTTACATTCAGTTGCTGCTCTCCCAGTAGAAACCATAAGTTTACAGATGTTCAGGATTTTTCTCCAAGAGCAAAAATGGCCACTCTGGGAGAAAAATAACCCAAGACGAACCACGGTTTAATTGCTTCCAGGAGAAGTTCTCCTGAGACAGTGAATGCCTGTACATGTTTCCTTCTGAGATGAACTGCAGCAGTCTTCCAGAAACTCAAGCTGCTTTGATCCTCACCCTACTTCCAGAGAGACAGTGCATCACTTGGGCTCGAGCCTACAGCTTCAGCAGCACATGACCCATCTCAATCCCCAGTGTGCTGCAGGGAGGCACAGGCTGACCCTGAGCAGTCTGGATCAGCCAATAAGGGCTGTCCTGTGCACTGCAGTGCAGCCACCTGTCTCCAGGTAGATGGAGGGAGCCTGCAGAATACAATGAGATGTGTGCACAGGGATGCCAGGCCATGCAGCATCAGCACAGTATCAGTTCTCTGTTCTCAGGGGATCACCATTCAAATATCTGTTCAAGGTTCTTACTAAGGTTTTTCTAGCAGGAAAATAAACACAGGAGAATTCTCTCAAATCATTTGAACATGTGTATGCAGCCTCAGTGACCATGGCATGTAACCTTTAGCCACCTAATTACTATGTCAGACTCTCTGAAGACCCTTTTCTAAAGTCCTATACTTACCACACAGACAATTCAATCTCTCTGGCTTGTTCAGTCCCAGTTTCAACTTTAAGGGTTATAACTTTTTTAATATCACTTCCCCAAGAGTCAGTGGGTGCAATTTTGAGGTATACAGATACACTACACAATGGAGGATGTTGACGGTCTAATCTGAAATGCAAATTTTACTGTGCAAGGAACACTTAGCATATCAACAGTTAGAAACTGAAAAATGAAAAAGTAGCAATTTAAAAGCAAACAAAAATTCTATCCAGCTTGTATTATATTTACTGGTAACATTCTAACTGGATACGGGCAGAATCAAGTCCAAAGTTTCAAGTCAACAGATTAAAGCTTTCTGAAATGAAAAGAAGCCATCTAAAACAGACTGAAAATATTGATTAGTTACTGGAGAGCCAGAAAATAATATTTACCACTGGCAAGTAGGAGACTTTCTTCTGGTCAATTTCAGCTGAAGGTAAACTTTCACTAAAAAAATAGGTATAATTCTTCAAATAGCTAACGAAAGCAACAGCACACACAAGTATATTTCTAAATAAACACTAACACTTATAAATTGCAAAGAATCTTTCAAATAAAACCCAGTGAAGTCCTGTCTTCCTGAATTTAAAAACACACTTGCATCTACTGCTCATACTTTAATCAACTTCTGACTAACAGATACCTAACAAGTTTTTCAGACCATGAACCAATGAACACATGCTAGAAGAAAGTAGGCTATTTTTTTGTTTTTATGCCGAGTATACACACACATACACACACACTTTATCACTGTATACTATAAATTTATGTACTTGTATTTCAAGCGCAAACTGGAAAAAAAATTAATATAATTTCTGCACTTTCAAATGCATCACATTTAACCAAATTATTCTAGCAATGTTACTTTGAATACGTATAAATTTAAACTTGCAACTTTAACTTCCTTAATTATTTGTGAATTTGCTTAAATTCCCACTCTGACACTCCCTCTTTGTTAAGCTTTTGCTAGATTCCACACAAGCTTTTAATCAAAACAGACATGGTTCTCAATTGGTATTAACAGGCATAGCTTCACTGATGTTAATGGCATTATACCTATTTGTACCAGCTGAGGATCTTATCCATCAAATGCAACACTGAACAGGACATTACTTGAAAGGTCTTTTAAATTTTTAATATCACAGACTTCAAACATACGGTAATTTTGGCAAGTTTTATGCCAGTCATCCTCCACAGAAGACATCCCTCCCTATTGAATTCTTTACTTCTAGAAAGAGAGAATGTGCATGGAACACATCCAGCTGTCTTTCTAGTCCAGGGCTGGGGTTGGGAAGATGTGATCACCAAACCCACATTAAGGGAGAGGGAAGGAGGATTACAGAATTTTATTAAAAGTAGGATGTCTTGTTCTGAGAAACCCGTTCAGCTTATATTGAAGACAAGGTCTGAAAACAATTTTTTGTTAATAGTGATCAATAGTTACAAACTCTAACCAGTAGTTTCCTTCTCTGGTATCTTTTATAACTTCTATGAAATCCCTACTAGAAGTATAACCCCCTTGATTAGCTTAACAGGGTGCCTCCCGACAAGCATACATGTGCTAAGGTGCATGTTTTGCACAGGACAAACAGCAGTGGCATAGTTGTGCCACTGCTATTTCTCCCTGGGCATGACCCTGCACGTACGCTCCGGTGTGTGGCAAAGTAATCAGGGTAGGGTAGAGTAGGGGACCTGGGGTCCTGGGGGCCTCCCAGGGCAGCAGTGGCACCAACTTGGCCACTTTAATCCTGGACAGCAGCTAGTGTGTGGTTCTGGCCAAGCAGGTTGCCATGTGCGTCACGCTACTTCTTTTAGGGGTGGGTTTTGTGGGGTTTTTCGTACACTGGAATCTCTGGTGTTAAAAGAAACTTTTGTGCTGCCAATTAGCAGCACAGCAAATGGGTGCACATGTGCTGTGTGTGGTTTGAGGTGCCGCAAACAGCACGTGCACATGCGTCATAATACACCCATAGAGTATATGTATTTGGAAAATGCTCACTCAGAAGTTACTTTGTCTTTAAACATCAAACTATAAATTCTGACAAGAATCCTGAACAAGTGAAAAATGTTGACATTTCAGATGCTCACACAGTTCTGAACTTCCAGCAGG
>NW_005842536.1:155276-162430 GCF_000455745.1 Alligator sinensis
AAGTACAGAAATTAAATGTAAGCAGAGAGAGCTGGAAACTCTTTTCTTAAAGAACTCAGTTAATTTCCTTGCACAACAGCCATTTTTCCTCTTAAGCCAGTTGTACCAATATAGTTGGCAAATTCTCGGCATCTCAGATATTGATTTCACAACATTTAGTTATGCTAGTTTCAGCAACGGAGCTTACTACATTATTTTTCTTACTCATACTTATGAATTTTACTACATTTAAAAGCTCCACCAAACATGTTTATAAACACATACATTCAATTCATTTAAACCAATTCTCAAAGAATTTACAAACTTTGTCAACACTGTAAAAGACTTAAGCATGAAGGATTCAGGCAAAAAGCTACAGTTAACAAATATCAAAGACTGTCACGTGGAGTCACTAACTTTCATTTTCCCCATTATGGTATAAACTTGAGGTGCCTTCTCTCTCTGTAGAATTTAATAACTACACAATTATCCCTGCCTCAATGGCAGATGAGACAGTTCCCAGCATTACTATGGCTATTGGGCTGAGCCATAGAGGCCTCCCTGTCATACTGTGCTTAACACCTGAAGTGCCTTATTTCAGGTTGCCAGTGATTCTACACATATTACTACAAACTGTAAAAATTCAATAAAGGTAGTAATACACATATTAATGTGTAGTAATGCACATATTACTACTAAAGGTAGTAATACACATATTACTACAAACCGTAAAATTCAATAAAGGATTTTAAAAAACCTGATGCGTCTCTCCTGTAGCATTACCAGAAATAAGGTTCTACAAGTCAAAACTTTCCTCTCATTGACACTTGGTCATTTCCATCAGTAGGTTTCAACAGACATAATTGTTAGGAATTTCAAAACAATTCTGCTGATGATATGTAAACAGAATGCAGAACATAAAGAAATATATATTGGCTCTGAAGAGTTAATAGTAGTAACAGTAAAAACAAGTTTTTAGTTGCCTCTGTGAGAACATACATATAGAACAATTTCATAAAAATGGCACTTCTACTCAGATGTCAGAGTACAGCCATAGGGAGCATAGCGCATTAGCAGGGACTTCTGGGGATAGGTCAAAGTCAATTGTGTAGATCTGGACAGAATCTGACAGTACTCAAATGATTAAATCCTAAAATAATTACCTATTATGAGAAATGTTCTGTGAACTAGGTGTCTGAAAGATTCTTCACTGAAACCATCATTAAGTTTTTAAGCCAAGTTGTTTTTTGAGATATGATATCCCAAAAAGTTTGGTCTACATAATGCTTGAAAAAAGAACCATTTGTCCCTATAGAGATTAGGAAGCTTTCCTCAGCCAATGCCAGCTTCTAGCAAACTGAAACTTACATTAAAAAGAATTAAATTGATTTCTTTTACGTTTGCAAAGGCAACCTTCCAAACACCAACAGAGCATAGACTAACTCAGCAATATTTTGTTAAATTTGCAATACACAATTCCAGGTCCATTGTGGCTACTCACAACATTGTCAAACTGCAGCAGAATGAAAACTAGTCTTATTTAGACCTCACAAGCAGCCATGAAGCTGTGAATAATGAGTTCAATTTCATGCTGCAGCGGATTGTTATGAATAGCAACAGAGATAGTAAGCAGGGCTATTCGTCAAGAGCTAAAAACCGGGAAAAGGAAGGATAGTAAGTATAATCCTTTTCCTGCAACCAGAAAGCTGAAGAGAACAATACCAAAGACTCCACCACAACACAGCTCTGGAGTAAGAGAATATATGGGGAAGGATGAGGGATTCGTAGATTTTTAAAGCACGAAGGGAACATTATGATAATGTATTATGACTTATATGAATGTAGGCTATAGAATTTCATCAATGATTCCTTCAACAAGCTCATAATTTTTGGCTGAGCTAGAGTATATCCTTTAGAGAAAGACTTCCAACCTAGGAAGAGAACCAAGAGAAAATGCCCTTCCTTTTAACAGCCAGAGGGAAATGGAAGGAATGGAGAGGTGATTCAAATCTGTCAGTCACCTAATAGCTGGAAAGCCTGTATCCCAAAACATGGTTCAGGACATTTCCCAGGAACCTCCCTTTCCCCGTAGTGCCCATATTACCAAGTTTTTGACTAACAGGCTTAACTGTCCAGCTATTTGGTGCCTGGTAAAATTTCAGTCCGTCTATGAAGGGATGGTTGTAAAGAAAGGAGAGAGAAAGAGGGAGATAATGTCTGAAAAAGAGTTGGTCTAATAAAAGGTATCATTTTGGAAACAAGAGTTCTAGTTTTTTGTATGTCTTTTTGTCTCAGACCAACACGGCTACCAAGTACACCCCCAAAACATGGAAGATGCCGAATTTCAGTCGATTTTGGATTTTAAATTTCATTGCAGAACAACAAGGAAGTTTTTTTTTGCCTCCCTGCCTGCCATCTGACACCTCTCCAGGGAAGGAATTCTACTTGATCAACACATCAAAGAAGTACTCAACACAGCTCACAAAGACACTCTCAGGGACCCAGAGGGACTGACTTCCATCTTCAGCTCCCTCTGTGCAAAAATGAAGTTTATTTCCTACCTATGGGGACTTTTTACCATCTTGTACCATCTACACTTTTCCCAGAGCCTGACTAAGGGACTTTGATCCTGAAAGCTTGCAGAAAAGGACAATTTTCTTGCCATTTTCCAGTTGGTCTAATAAAAGGTATCATTTTGGAACCAAGAGTTCTATTTTTTTTGTAGTTATGTCACAAAGAACTTGTCTATATACAAAGTTATATCAGTTTAACAAAAGGCAAGATTTTTAAACAAATTTAATTAAACCAGTCCAAAAAGTTCTGTAGACTCCTATATCAGTTTACAACAACTTTATTTTAGTTTTAACTTAAGTTGCTAAGGAATGTACTTTAAGCTAAACTATAATAAAACACTCAAAACAGAACTTGTATCTACATAGGATTTTACATGGGTTTAACTATATCAGTTTAAAATGGATTTAGGTTAAATCAGAGTCACTTCAGAGAGTAGAAAAGGCCTATCAGGGAGTTTCTTGAGCAAGTAGCATTGAAGAACAAAGAACATGGAAAAATGAAAAGAAGGAACTGCATATAGTAGGGAGAAAGGAAGTGAAAGGACCAAAGTAAGTGTAGTAAGACTAAAGGAAGGAGAGAGAGAGAGAGAGACAGGGAGGAAAAAATTCAGACACTGAAAACAATGCTGAAAAAGATTAGCAATGATCTAATATAAGAAAGAAAAAGTTGAGTGCACTCAAAGTTAAATCAGGAGTAAATCAAGAGCAGAGTGTTATAGTAAAGTTATATGTTTTTAAATGTATTAAGCTAAAAAAAAAGTCACAATTAAATATTGCATACAACAAACAGTGAACAACGCATTCTGCTAACTTTGGAAAAATGGCACAGGTGTTTTTCTCAATGGTTAGTCTGCTGAATTGTTCCCAGCCAGTAGCTGCCAAGCAGAAATTTTACAACTCAACTTAGCAGTGTTTTCAAACATGATTTTACGCCTATGTATTTAACATCACATTCCCTAGAAACAGATTGTCTATCACAAGTTTTACCAACAATTTCTCACATTTTATCTCAAGAGCACAGGCAACATTTGAAATGCAATAGTACTTTCAGAAAAATTCTCAAGACCACAAGACAAAATTTAGATTTGTGATAGAAATGTAGTTACAATATTAACTATCTTCTCTCCATGAACCTTATTTCCAACAATGCTGTAAGAGTTTAAGAGTAGAGACAAAACTCAAAGAACTTGACAGATGTTACATATCACCACATGTAGCATGAACAAAGTATATTACACAGAAATTATGTTAAGAGTGTTTTGGAGAGCATATATCCACTTTATAGGGCTCAGGGGTCACCTCTAAACAGATCTAAAATAGATAAGCACAGAAGTGTTATCACTGCAAAATCCATTATCTCAGTCATTTCCAGTCTACTGCTGGATTCCATCAGAAAGTGTAGAATATTCCCTTACCAATGATTCAAAGCTCCTAGATCTATGGTCTTGTGAAATGATAGATTTAAAATTGTGTAGAAAGTTGTTATTGTCACAACTCTAAATCTTGCCTGAATTAAAACTTAGAAACATTGGGAGATTTTTCAGATGGAGGGGAGGGAGGGAGGGAGGGTAGAGAAGTTTTATTCTGTTTTTTTGTTGTTGTTGGGGTTTTTTTTTTTTTTGTAAAGGTTGTTTTGAGCTGCTCAAGGTTTGTGTGTGCTAGAATAAATTATGAAAAAAAGTGACTGGACAGATCAGGTATAGCAGTGAAAATTGCATGGTAAATTTATTACATGGATCGCACATGTGCATACACAACTTGTATTATACACAGACACACACAGCATTACCTTACCTTACTTAATCTAAACAGCTTTATAAAAATATTTAAAGCTCAAATGAGCAACTAGGTAAAATTCTAGTTATGCAGCTGTGGGTTCATACACATCTAAACACTTTTCAAAACTAGTTTTAAATCGAATGGTAACATCTTCCACACTGTGAGAACATAGTGTTTATCTATTTCAGTCTGAAACCAAAGATGTAGATACTATAGCACCAGAAAAGAAATATGATCATTCTTCTAAAGTCAACACAGAAAATCCATCTACTTCAAAACACTAAATGACATACCAGATATATCACAGTGTCTATACTATGAGATCAACTATGTTATGAGAGCACGTTAGAAATCAAACTTGTTCCATCTTCCAAAATAGTTGGGACCAGACAAAAAAAAAGTCTCTGAAATGTGTAAAAAACTAAACTATTAACAAGGAGGGCTCATCCAGAAACCAGAACCACTGTATATTCTGGGACAACCTATGCTATCTGAAATTCCACAGTATTGCAATTTATATATCAGACAAATGGGTTTGTCCAATGCAACTAGCTGTTCCTGCTGCATCATTTTGTTCCATTCATTTAATGGTCCTTCTTTAGGGAACAACAGGTTCCAATAACAACAACATCTTAGGGCTTGTATACACATGGGTGTTTTGCACTGATGCAACTAAATTCATTTAAATATACAGGCAACCCCCTGCTTAGCGCTCTTAATTGGTTCCTGAAAAACCAAGTGTTAAGTGAAACAAGTGTTTAAGTGAAACCAAAAGTATCTGACAACCCAAGATGGTGACCACAATTGTTTTTAATGACCCAAGATGGTGACTGTGAGCGTTATAATGAAACTCGCTGAGCGCTTAGTGAAATCAGGTATCAATTTAAAATGTGTGTTATAGCGAAATAGCGCTAAGCAAAACAACGTTAAGCAGGGATTGCCTGTAGTTGTGTAAATCCTTAATACAGATATACTTAAACAAGGTTAAATCATATATGTAGTGAAACTTTAATCAGATAATTAACTAATTAGGTTACAGCAAAATTTAAAACAGTGTTTCTACATTGGGGACTGGCATTGGGGTACAGCAATAGATTCAGATACACCAGCATAAGATGTCTAATATTTATTTGCTCTTATGTAATTGAGAAAAGCTTTGGTTTGACTCCAAGCAACCAATATTATCAAGTACAGAAAGTGCGTTAACTTAATGAACTCAAGTTTTCAAAAATATTTATTCGGTGTCTACCCACAGCAATATTAAAATTAAAGAGAGAAGAAACACTGGATACAACAAAAATGAATGTTAAAAGAATCTTACCTTTATTCGATTTGGATGACTTGTTCTTATTAGGTTTAAAACAAGAGCTCCTTGATTTTTCTTCTCTATCCTTAATAAATTTTTGTACATCATCCAAAGAAAGTTTCTGAAGGACAACTACTGGCTTGGCTCCCTTATTCAGATCTTCGACTAGCCCAATCTTCTCTACTTTGTCCTTATGTTCACTCTTAATTTCAGTTTTCCTCGACTCCTGAGTGACATTGCCATCCTTATCACGCTTGATTTTGGGAATGACAAAATGTTTCAATGCACCAGATCTTCCCCCCAACAAATAACTGGGAAACTCTGCTTTATTGTCAGTATGTGCTTTATTACTATCTACTTTACTCTTATTACCCTCTGTCCTTCGTTCATCCTTGCTGTTTGGTGATTTAAAACCAGGTTTATCAGGTCTTGATTTACTGGAATCTCCTTTGCTTTCCTGTTTAATACGAGGACTGTCAGGTCGTGATTTCTGTTCCCCAGAAGAAAGCCTTTCTCTTGGCTCGCCAGACTCATGTCTATGTTTTCTTTCCAGTTTCTCAGTTTTTGAACTATCAGGTTTAATGCCATGCTTAGAATCATGTTCACTTTTGTTTGAGGATCTTAAATATTCAGGTCTTCTAATCTTAGATGGATCTCCCCTGTATCTTTCTGATTCACTTCTGTCTTCAGGCTTTTGTTTAAGGCTATCATGGTCACGCCTTGGTGTCTCAGGAACTGAACGTCCATCAGGTCTTTGTTTTGTTGGATCTGATCTACTTTCAGATTTTACCCTAGAGGGATCACATTTAACATCCTGTTTATGCCTGGATATTTCAGATTTCTTCTCCGAAGATGGTTTACCAGAGTCCCTCCTATTGTCATGTCTGTGTTTTGGCGTTTCCGGCCTGCCTTCATTCTTCTGCTTTGGCGTTTCCGGCCTGCCTTCATTCTTCTGCTTTGGCGTTTCCGGCCTGCCTTCATTCTTCTGCTTTGGCGTTTCCGGCCTGCCTTCATTCTTCTGCTTTGGCGTTTCCGGCCTGCCTTCATTCTTCTGCTTTGGCGTCTCAGGCCGCTGCCGTATTTCCTGTTTGCCATTGTTTTGCTTTCCCTCATTTTGCTTTGATTCTATCTGTCTGCTTTCATTTTGTTTCACCTCTGTCTGCTTGCTCTCATGCTTGCTTTCATGTTTAGCTTCCATCTGTTTGCTTTCATTGTGTTTACTTTCCATCCGCTTGCTCTCATTTTGTTGTACTTCTGTCTGTTTGTTTTCATTTTGTTGAATATCTGTCTTTTGACCCTCAGAATCCAACTTTTTTCTAAGGGTCTCAGGATGGTTTTCAGGTTTGAGTTTAAGAACCCCAACAGTGTCTTCTTGAGGAACAAAAATAGATCCATCATTACACTGTTTTATTTCTTCAGGTTTTTTGATGGTATCTGAATCCTGAGTTACAGTTGCCTGAGAATCCACTCGTCCTGCTTGTTGAAGATTAATACTAACCAGCAATGCTGGCTTTGAC
>NW_005842536.1:162440-181329 GCF_000455745.1 Alligator sinensis
ACCTGTCTCCTGAGAAGCTGGTCTATTTCCTCCAGTAGCACCCCCAGCCTCCTGTGGATAAGAATCTTGTTTTCGCTTCTTCAAAGGTTTATCTGCAGATTGAAAGAGAAAGACCATAGATGACATACACAAAAGGTTGGCAAACCCTCTGCTCCCCAAAAAAACTGAAAAGCAATTTCCCTCCACAAACAAATGTGTGCACACCCAAAAAAGTAAGAGTGCATGCAAATTCTATACACAAAATACTTTGATTATTCATGAACTGTGAGTAAGAATCAGTTTGCTACAGGTGCAAATAAGGCCTTTTTAAAAACACAAAGTATGATATTATATTTCTGGTACGTTCACAATGAACAAATTAAGGCATGAGCAGCTGCTATTCGCAACAAAAAATTCTGTCATAGTTCCTGTTAAATGTAGACCAACACGGCTACAACCTACACCCCCCAAAAAACATGTAGCATTCACAAGTATGCAAAGATAAAGGTATTCATTCATAACAATAACTTGGTATTTTGGGGCATAATACTACAATACATTTTTTCCTGAAGGACTGACCCCAACTCACTGTTGATTCAGGTTGGTGAAAGAGGCAAGGATCTATAGTGATTAAGGTGAGGATTCTCTCTGCTCTGTTAGCAAGTACCTACACATTGAACAGTGACAATAAATATACTCAACATCTATTTTTAGCATTTCACACCTCAGCTTGGAGACATGTAACATTGTGATAGTTGAAGACTGTTCCATAGTGAATTTACACTACGGGGCAGTGTTACACAATTATAAATTAGAATACTTTCCTTTGCAACTCTAACCTTTTTTAAATGTTTTTTTCTAGATACAATATATAAAGTTATCTATGTTTAATTAGATGGTTCTACATTTATAATTTCACTTTACAGTAAAAACAAAAAGAGTGCAGAATAAATTGGGTTTAAAATAGGCAACACATCTTGTAATTATGTAAATTGACAGAATTTAGACACTTATGTCATCCATTCAACTAGGAAATGTTATATATAAAAATTAGCTTAGTTCATCACAGAAACTAAAACCCTTACCTTCACTAAAGCTCATACTTTATGCTGTCAAATAGGTCTTATTTGAAAAAAAAAGACAAGTACTCTCCTATAATCAGAGAACTTGCTTTTAGACCCAAAGGAATTATTAAACTTTGGCAATTGTGTCTTACATAGGCATGAAATCCAGTTATTTAAAAAAAAAAAAAAAAAAAGCTAATTCACATCAAGATTTTCAATTGTTCACTGTTTCCTCCAGCAGCACCCGCAGTCTCTTTATAAGGAAGATACTCAACTCTACATCAACAGAGAGAGAGAGAGAGAGAGACAGAGAGAGAGAGAGACAGAGAGAGAGAGAACGAACAAGAAAGAAAGGGGGTGGAGAGAGAAACAAACTATAAGAGGAAAAGCACATTAAAATGTTAAATCCCTAAATCTAAGTGAATCAGATGGGTAAATAAGACAGGTAAAAATGAAATAATCTGCAAAGAAATAGAATTATAGTCTTTGTAAAATTCCTGAAGAACCAGAAGAATTTTCTCCAAAGTTAAATATAAGAGCAAGCTATAACAAGCTGGTCAGTTGCAATAAGTAAACAGACATTTCTATTTTATTTTTGTTCATATTTCTTTTTATTGTTTTAGATAAGGCCCTATAGCTTGCTAAAAATCTAACTTCAGATATAAATTCCTGACTGCTGCGGAGATGACAAGCAGATATAAAATGTCAAGTGCTAAATAGACAAATATAAATAAGGTTATATAATATAATACATACATAACATTGGACATTTTTTAAAAAGCTCTTTTTTATTTTCATTTAAGTAATTAGAAAGTGAGAAAGTTTGGCTTTCCTTACTTTAGAAACAAGCTCTGAAAGCAAAAAATACCCACTTTAGCTTTGGAGGTCATAGCTTCACTACCTAAAAGCTACTGGATGAGAGATCTTTCTTGAAATCTCTATGCCTAACAGTCATAGTAAGAGACATTTTTCCTCTATGAATGGAAACAGAGGAGATTGTTTGGCTTCATGCCAGGATTTAAGTAGTGCGAAGCAGCAGAAGCTTCCAGAGTGACAACCTCCAGATTCGAAAAATGTAATGTTATACACATTATTTCATAATTATGCCAAAAGAAATCTTTTATAAAAAGACCTATAAGAAATAAATTTATGACCTTTTGGGAAAAAGGAAAAACAACATGTGTTCAGACCAGTGATTCTCAGGCAGCGTGTCAGGGCACCCTGGGGTGCCATGAGAGCCTTTTAAAGGTGCAACATGAAATGTGAGAAGAGGAGCAGATAAGGGCAGGCTGAGGTTAGAGCTATGAGTAGATAAACAGATAAGGGCAGGTTCAGGCTCTCCCTGCCTAGCTTCTCCTCCATCCCCACTGCCTAGTCTCTCTGCAAGGAGGTAAGAAACATCATAAATAGTTTTTGAAATGGGGTGCCACACAAAAAAGTTATAGATGAGTGCCACAAGTTTGACAAGGGGTGCTTTGAGTCTAAAAAGGTTGAGAACCATTGGCTTTGACACTTAAAACCAAAGTCATTGGGAAGTTAAAACATCAGTGAAAAAAGCCTTTTAGTGAGGGATCAGTGGGCTCAAAAGAAAATACTGACAAATGAAGTAAACTTTCCTTCCCTTTATCTTCCATACTTGAACATCCTCACAATATTATTTGTTTTGGATTGCCAGGATATTGACCTTGTAGTTCCAAAACAATATACAAACAGATTACTACACCACAACTTAACGTACTTTATACATAACCTGAGAGATCTTTCAGCTTGACTGGATTGTTTTATATTGATGTTCCTGTGAAGCCAATATTACTGCTTGCAGATCTCTCTCTGTTACCCAGTTAGTAACAGAATCATTCAAAGCCTTATTTTTTAAAACAAAATGTTCATAAAGAATCTCCTATAGACCTCGTGATATGTTCCGCTGTATCCTGGCCAGTCTTCTTGTGCCACCAGTTGGTTTTGTCTCTACTGGATGTTTAGATTTATGGCAAAAGAATGGCACTACCACTTTAGGGAAGTGAAAATGCCATACTGAACTAGGTCATAAAAGGCAGGATTGACAGACAGTACAACTCATTTTTGGTTAAAAGTACAGACTGTAGCTATGGTGAGTATGCAGTCAACTCTAAAATCTTTCCAGTTGTACTGATGACTACTACAAAAGAACAACTTTCAAAATATGAAATTGAGCGAAACTGACAATGGGGTATCTAAGAATGGCTTTATAAAGTCTTAAGGAATTAAATTAGGCTCCAAAAGGATAAATTGAGGATTACTAGAAGGATAATGAGGGAGAAAATTTAGAAATATGGAAAAATAGGGCTACCCTGATAACCTTATGAGCTTTTCACAGTCAAGTGCACTCAGGTTTGCATAAATCTGCTTCTAAGATAGCCTTGAGACAATTGAACTTTGAAAGAATTAAAGAGATGTTCATCTTATAGACTTCGTCTTAATTAATTTTTATAACTGAAGTACTCCAATTAATTTCATTAACTTTGTTGGATTGTTAGTGAAATTTCTTTGAAAATCTCTGCTAGAAGATCAATGAGATTAACATTTCCATTTTAGCTTCTAAAGATCCAGATACTGGTCCAGAGCCCTGTCATGAGGTTAAGACAAGGAACAGATTCATTATAATCAAATACGAGAGCTAGGGCTTTGACATCAATAAGATGCAATTCAGAATCATTGTGGGTTAACTCCTTTACAATTTTTAACTGCCTTTGTAATCAGTGTAATAGGTGGGAAAACACAGATGAAGTATTTAGACTACCTCAGAGATAGTGTATCCAAATTATTTGCTTCTGGATCCTTTTTTCTTATGAAGCATTGGTCAATTTCTGTTTTTAGAAGAAGAAAATAAGTCTGGCAGCAGGCTTGTGATGACTCAAATACCTATTCTCCTGGGTATGCACCTTTACTGCTATGCAAATTTACTTTGATGTTCTCTTTACATGGAAGTGTGCAGAGGAAAAGAATATGGTTTTGTACTCAAGGAATATCATTAGAAACCTGTCCATATAGCATTAAAGATTTTGTGCCACTAGGTTAATTTAAATATAACACTGCAAGATCTTTTTGTAAGGAACAACACACAACCGGACCACAACTTGGAATTTAAGGAAATCTATCAATCAGTCAATCAAGTTTCTTTTTTCCTCCTTAGACTAGTATTTCTGGAGCCACCTAAAAGCTCAATAAAGCCCTTAATGTGTGGAGACTTGTGAAGATTTGTGTTTTACATCTGAAATTAGGCAATCACTGAGAAACCTTTGAGGGTGTGCAACAATTAACAAAAGTTATTCCATGCTTGGAACTATAATTAATATCTTCGGTTATTTATTTACTGGGACTACTAGTCACCAGTACTAACTGAAGAACATCCATACCAGCATAGCTGTAGTAGGGTTAGTGTGTCGTAGCCATGATGGCCCAGGATAGGTACAAGAGACAAAGATTTTTCATGTTATCTTTTACTGGACCAACTGTATGGTTAGAAGAACAGCTGAACAAGCTTTCGGGCTTCAAGCACCCTTCCTTCCTCAGGTCTAAGCTCAAGTGATCTTTAAATCTGTAGATACTAAACAGTTTGAATTACCGTAAGTGAATTACCCCTTTAACTCTTTTCATAGTTTCAACCATGTGTTTAGACCTAAGGAAGGGCACTTGATGCCTGAAAGCTTGTCCAACACCTCTCCTATCTATACAGCTGGTCCAATAAAAGTTACCGCAAAAAATCCTCTCCTCTCAAACATACCAGAGTACCCAAAAACTGAGTAAGGCATAGGAGTAAAGTGACTTGGCTCATTTCAGCCCAGATTAAAGACCCTTCTCTGGTCTTTCATTCAACGCACACATCCAGATGCATGACTGATTCTGGGAGATGAAGCTGATGAGTATGATGATCTAAAAATGGTTAGACTTTTATGCTGTTCTTTAAGAGACCAGCATCTTTTGTAAACGCCTATGGAAAGTTAGAGCCCAAAAAGAGAGAAACTTAAACTGCTATTTCAAACAGCAATCTAAGTTCAATGGCTGTGCTCTCTAATACTTTTTCAGGTGGCTTCTAAGATCTGTAGATGTTAAGCAGTTTGAGTTACCATACATGAATTATCTCCCTTTACTTCTTTTTCTCAGTTTTGATGATATTGTGGACTTGAAGCTCAAGACTGCATACTGTGTCTCCATTTCTCTTCAGCATCACAAAACAGATTGATTTTATAGCATTGATCCTTGGCTGGAACTAGACTGACAGTTTCAGTACTGACCTAATTTTTAATGATATATAATTAGATTAGCCTAGTACTTCACAAAACCCTAAATTTGGAACAGATTAGTGAAATATGCTTCTACTCTTGTCTCTATCACTCCCTTCTTCTTTTAATCATACTAGCCTGATGCTGAAGAAACTCATCCATGATACCTTCATACTACTGCTCAGTATTAAACCAGCCACGCCTGAGCCAAGGTCATAGACCATCCAAACAAAAGCCAGCTATAAGATCAACCAATTTAAGCTATTATTCTAGACCTAGCACAATCTGGATTAAAGATAGCAAGCAGAACTAAAACCACCATAGTGGCATTAATGGTTAATTCATCAGTAGAAAAAGGGCAAACATCCATTCTCATTCTCCAGGACTCTACATTGGCCATGAAAAATTGTCTGAAAGAGATGGTCCAGAGTAATGGAGTAAAATGGCTTGAATTCTTCATGCAGTGATTCAAACAGTACTGCTATGAAGCCCTACTTGTGCATTCTCTCACAGATAAATTTTCTCTCAGGTTCTTTCCAGTATTCACATGGATGAGCACATGTTCAGGACCAGAAGTTGGAAAGTAAGGAAGGCCATTCTGGTGGCTCAGATTTACATTCAATTAGCCATTCAAGACCATATTATCTGATCAGTGCACCAAGCACTGCCAATATGCCAATGTCATACAACTCTACTTATCCTTTACCAAACAGCATTAGCAAGATGGCCCATGACATAAATAAGATCAACTCATGGATGAACAGCAGCTGGCCGAAGTTGAACCTGAACAAGCTGGTCTGAGAACAGAATAAATTTCACTAGGAACTAAGGACCATCACCAATATGACTGCCCTTTATTCATCATGCAAGATATACTACTTTGACTGTAGCTTGTTGCTATATGTTAAACAAGTATCTTTTATTTTAAAAAGATTAAATTTCAAAAACCAAAATGAAAATCCTACCAACAAAATGCCATCGTTCATATTCCTCCCCACCGGGGAAAAGAGAAAACCAAAACCATGACAAATCAGTCCCAATGTTTAGTGCACTATCAGAAGGGGCTCAAACACTAGAGTGATGAGTACAGCATAACAACCTTTGCAGAACAAAATGGTAATCCAAACACACCAAACTAGAGTCCTAATTCTACCTTTGTTCAAGGGCAGGGCCAGACAACTTGAGAAACTTAGAGGGGGGGGGTGGTAATTTCTACCATGGAGCCAAAAGACTTCCCTTCTCCTCCCTCCTCCCACAATTACACAAGGAAGCGGAATGCCGCATTATTACTATTGTTAGATATGACAGGTCAGGAAAGAATACTGCAGTCTTCCACAGATCTGTTTTAGGTGGGGATAAGGTTCAGAGTCATTTTGCTGAAATGCAGAAATTTAAGCTACTTATTTTTTAACATGTTTGTAATCGAATGGTCATGTAATTAATAGCATTTGAAAATTAAACAAGGCATCATTAATGTTTCTTATCATGGAAGCCTAGTGATTCACAGTTTCCATCAAACTGAATAACATGCGACTCTAATTTGTCAGGGTTAATTTACTTCAGGACACAAAAATAGCATGACTAAAATCACAGAAGAGTGACAGTCAACTCCAAGAACTGCAGTCCCCTATTAAATCTCTCTCAAATTAACAACAGTTTTACAAACAGCATACTTTAATCTTCCTCATGAACAAGGTTATCATTATCATTGTGAAATGTTAGGCTCCAGCCATGTGATCACTTAGCTAATAACTATTTATAATCATTTTACACATTCACAAATACTGAAGAACCTACTGTAACTATTTTGAATTGAAGAAAATCGGAAAGAAAAACATGACAGCACCTAAAGTTTTAACTGGGATTGACTACTAGCACTTTTATCAGAAAAATGTAAAATCCTTGAAGACAATATCCTTGACAAAAATAACACACATTTATTCCTGAACTACTTATGAAAGCTTGATTTACACTAATCTAAATCCTTCAGCTTGTATAAACAGCACACACAGAAAAAGCAAGTGGCATATTATTCTTAAATATTTGCTGCTAGACGTTTATTGTTAAAGTGTTGTAAGCGCCTTACCAAATATTCCTATGAAAGACTACTGATTTTATTCAGACATCTTAGCTTAGGTTAGAAAATACGTGTACTTAACTAATTGTAATGACTTTTGAATCCTGACAATAACTTAACATCTACCATGTTAATATCAGTGAATCCACCGACCAGTTACAACTCACAGCATGTTCACCTTAAGTTTCAAAATCTTTCAATAAACAGCACCAGCACTCCTTATTCCACCTCTTTATCATAACTTAGTTTGTTATACATGATTGTTCAAAGAATAAGCGACATTCATTTAGCAATTCCTTCTGTTATGTTCTTTTTTCTATTCATCCAAAAAGTAGTCAAGGAAATATAGTACATACTACACGTAGCATTTCATAGATTTCATAGACATTAGGGGTTGGAAACGACCTCAAAAGATCATCAGGTCCAGCCCCATTTGTTGTCCTGCTAATATGCTATATTACATCTAATTTGTATGTTTGTGTGTGCACACGCAGATGTGTGTGTAGTAAATTACATAACATACATAACTGGTCTAAAACACTATAAGCATAATTCAACAAACTTTTTACCCTGGAGCACCTAATCTCAAAGGTTATTTCAGTATTACACAAGAGCAAAGGGAAAGTCATAAGCAAGAGCTGGCCAGAGACAACAGATCTACACTGATCATTTTTAAATGTACAAGTGTTTAATATGTATTCTTTGATAGTTTTATTATTTCACCTTAAAAATAGGAACTCCAAGCATTTTCTTCAAGTGGACCATAACATTATCTACCTTTGCCAGAGTTATTCTAAGCATTTTTAGATGCTGAACTGAATTTTAAATGTTTTATCTAGATAGATAGATTTTTTTTTTGTCTACTTTTAAAAATCTTACAGAAACAGGGCAGGAAACTTTTTTTTCCACTAGGAATGCTACAATACAGCACCAGCTCCACCTACTGTACAACGATATAAAATACAGACTACAATAAAGCTACCTTTCAGCATACATTTCACATATGCAGGATATATAGCATCTTAGTTTTGCTTTTTCTTTTTATAAAGAACCACTTATTTCTTATTTATGTTGGACCTAGATGTCTCATTCCAACTTTTTTCTTCTATTAATGACTCTACCTTTATAATATACAATTGTACAAATACTAAAATATTATGTTCCTTTTTAAGGAAACCATGGAGAATATACAGAATAGCAACATCATTTATTTTGTATGCACTAGTAGTACACTGGGTAAAACTAACATTTTGGCGTCTAATTTGTAGGTAATATTAAATTATATGTATACAAAACCATTCTTAATGTTTCTTGTATTGCTGGGTGGTTGGTGGGGTTTTGGTTTCTTTTCTTTTTCTTCCTTTTTTGCTAACAACATAAAAGGAAAGAGAAAATGGTTACTTACCAATAACTGGAGTTGTGAGTGTATTGCTCCTGCAGATTCACACTCTTGGGACGTGTGCCTCTGCTGCTATGGGCTTGGAACCATCTATAAAGGAAGCGCCCATTGGGGACATACATATGCCCCCTCACAGATCCAAATATTGGAAGAAAAGTTATTAAATAATACTGGTAGCCCTAACTACCTTCAATTTCTTCCACTAATTCAAAGAATCCATAAAAGGATTCCAAAAAAAAGTGGGTAGAATGGATCATAAGAGGCAATCTATTCCAAAACCTGCAGTTACTGGTAAGTAATGTTTTCTTCTTTGAAAATTGCCTCCAAATCTCTCAAATCTGGGGAAATGAACCTCTCAAAGGAAATGTCAACAATTAAGAGAAGGTAACATTGCCTACTCTTCCAAACTGTTGAGCACAGAGAACAATATTTTGCATATGCAGAAACAAAATTCCATAATTTCTACAATAGACACAAAATATAAAATATTTTGAATATGGCGTAGGATTTAACAGAATGAACACCCAATCCTACAGATACAGGGCTTCCAACTCTCTTGCAATTTAAAAATCTCTGAACACAAATTATTTCCCTTCATCGCTAAAAGTAACTAGATCATTTCTTTAAGAATTCTCTTCTATCTTCCCTTTTCTAAACTAAACAGTATCTTAAAGCCCTCTTACTAATACTGATTAAAAATATATTTAGGTAGTATATCTGGTTTAGGGGGGGAAAACATAAATAGCCTTGACGTAAACATCTAAAATGTAAAAAGAAGGTATGGCATTTAAAACCTCTGTTTATCCCCTGGTTCACATTACACTAGCCAGAAAGGCAGTGTTCAGGTATAAATGACCAAAAGATTTATGAAGATGCCACCAGTAATCTTGTAGTAATAAAATTTAAATCTCAAGAAATAAAAAGCTGTTGATATGGAAAGTTTCCATTACTAAGGTAGTGTGATTAAAGATCAATGAACTCTGAACTGTAGGACTGTATGAAAAAAATAGCTGACATATTCATCCTAAAGTGGCAAGAGACAAACAGATGCTTTGAAATGAAAGTCTGAGCAACAGACTTCAATAAAAGTTAAACTGCTACCTCTCAAACCCAAAGAAAATGCTACTCATATCCAAGAACAGTATTCCTTGTTTAATTTTTTCGGAACTGCAACAAGGTTTCCTGTACTTCCTTAGGACATTCAATACCACGTTTTTAAAACGTTAAGAGAAAAGACTGGGGTTGGAATGGAGAACTTGATTATAGTCCCAAGAAGTACAGGAAATCTGGATACTTAGGTTTGATAAATAAATAGGAAATATGATAAATAGGTTCAGCTTTGTCATTCCTTATTTGCCAGATGATGATGAGCAGTTGAAACATGGAGTAAAAGCTTACACCGTCATCAGCTGTCCAAAAACACATGCTGGTCTATCCTTGTACCTGAGCATGGAAAAAGTCAGTTCACACTGATCCTTGTGGCAGGAGAGGCACTCTTTCTTACTGAGTTCTTCAGGAACCACTGAAGTTACTTCTTATGCTTTCTACTCAGATAACCTTGATATACAGCAATTGGCTTGATCTGATGAATTATACATCACTCCCATCTTTTCAACAGAGAGGATATGACCTAACAGTGGTGACAGAGTTGTGATAAGGTTAAGGCAGCTGTGACATTTATCTGGAGAGACCAAAAACAAAAGGTCTGTCTCACTCCACTCCATCAACCTGTGCAACTGGTGCCCCTCATAAGTATTTTCAGGTACTGACAAGTTTGTTCACAGTACTGTATGATTCTCTAGGCAGGAGGAGATGGTGGATTGTTCTTCCCATGAGCAGGAAACAAGATGGAATTGCAGGCTTTCCCAAATGTCTTAGTATTTTTAAGTCATGACAAAACCCCCCCACCAAAAAAGGCCATTTCATCCAAGGTCCCATTGGGCCATGAAGATAGATTAGTGAAATGTAATCCAAAATATGTCCTTGATGTGGGAGGGGTAGGGTAATAGGAAGGTGACTCTTCTTGTCCAATTCTGCTAAAACTGAGGTCAATCATACCAGCTTTTAGAACAACCACCACTGTTTGGTTCCAAAAAGATTTTCCATACCAAGAGGAGGTACAATTGAGATACCTTGGCTCCACTGATATATTTGAAATCGACATTTCCACAGCCTGAAGAAGCTTCATTGTAAAGGAGCTAATTCCTCTAATACTAGTCATTAGAATTGAGGCACTCAGTGCAAGGGCACTGCCATAATCTCTCAAGTGTGTGGATCCTCAGCTGACAGCTCTATCAATCTTTATAAAGAACTTTAGCATGTCTTCTTCAAGGAGTGGCATTTATGACAGTTCTGAGAAAAATCTCCACAAGGAGTTCTCATTCTGTTCTCCAGAAGAAATGGTTTCAATGACCCTCAGAATAATATGCTTCTATTCACCTAATGCCTTGGGATTAAACCATGGCTATGAAAAACCTTAGAATGTTTCTGCAGCAGCACAGCACTGCAGTAACTTTACTTCCTAAATAACCTCATTTTAAAGAAGCCTAAGAAAAGATGACTGAGCTCGTAACAGTTCCTGCCAATGTTCTTTATACTGGAGATGATGTGATAGCAGACAACTCAGGGTATGTTTACCCAGGAACATGAAGGGGTATTTGTCATGTATGCTGGGTTAACCTTGGTGGTATGAGTAACAGTAGTATTAAAGAAGTGGCATCATGGATTCTGGCATTTGCCAGCAACAAAGACACATTTTCCAGGGTCCCTGGAGAATTTGTTCTCTGATTACTAACACAGGTTAATGTCTACACTGCTACATCTTAATTGTTACTGGTACTTGTGCTCTCTAGAGGAAGCTAGCACAGGCTACAACCACACATTCACTTTGTTAAGTAGACATACCTTCAGACAATAAGGTGTATGATTAAAGGGCTATGGCAACACATGCCAGTTCATGTTCCTTATCCTATGGAGTAAATCTACATGCACATAGAGCACTTGGAAAATGACCCGCTCTCAAGCACAAGAACCATTTCATGTACCTATCTTGGCATCACGATACAAGTGCTAACAGAAGCCTTCACATTTTTGCTTACAGTCAAACAAAACCAGAAGGGGGAAATTAGAGCCAAGAACTAGGGAAACACAAGTAATGCCACAACACCTTCAGAATATGGCATACAAGTTTTCATGAAACTGCATAAACGGTTAAAACTATCAACCGCAACAATGCTACATTTACACAAAAACAAAACTATTTACAAAAATCTACAGTACAGGGAGCAAAGTGCTCTCGAAGATAGTTCAGCACCCATAGTGATTTACAAGGGAGAAGCAATGGAGTGGCGCAGTCCACTTCTATAACTTCGCTCTGAATGTTTGGGAGCTGCTGAAGAGTGTTTTGCAACCCCAAAAGACACTGCTTTTCTAGATGGTTCTCAGCTAAAGGCATGGTGGGCACATCCCAAGAGTGGGAATCTCCCTATGGAAGCAATTCATGAAGAAATAAAGGTTAGGAGATAAATTGAAAATCCTAAAAAATCAAGATAAAATTAGTAGAAAAGGTATACCAACTCAGCCATTCAGAAAAGTATTTTCTTAAATAAAAAAAAGGTTATTAAAATTAAGATGGAGATCCTTGAGAAGAGCACACATTTTTCACCACATGCTGATCATGAGCATTAATGTGTATATATAGAATGTAATGTAATCACCAAATAAAAGCAGAAGATTTCATTAATTTCATTTCTGAGATTAAAAAAGCCTGGGATCAACTAATAAAAAAGATTAGACGTATGTGTGAACATCCTTGCTTAAAAGAAATGTTGCTTAAATAGGGGGAAAAGTTGTGCTCTCTCTTGGCAGGTGGTTAAGATGGCATTTGATAAAAATTAAATTTTGTTCCAACTAAAAAAAAGGAGCAGCCAGTTCAAATGCTGCTTAATTTAGGTCCAGTTGTGCCTGTATTTCAGAGTCAGAAATTGCCATGTTCACTTCAGGAAGGCTTTCCCCTGAAGTCTAGCACTAGCCTTTAAAAAGAATGGTCTTCAAAAGTTAAAAAGATGCCATACAAACTGTCTTTTAGCAAAATTTAGGTTTAGTCTTCTCTAATATGCACACACAAATTATTTTGAATTTCAAGATGTGGGATTTTATTTTACTATGTTGATTTTGCAATAGAAATTTGAAATAAGAAGGTATAATCAATGCCACTGATAAGGGCGGTTTCTAAATAAAGATGGAAAAGGAAACTCATCAAGACTAGTCTGGCCTCTTTGATATGGAACACTAAAATATAACAAATTACTGTATAAAATATTTCTGTGGAATGTATAATCCCGCATAAACACAGATGTTCATCTGATCAAATATCCAAGATACTATAGAAGTATTTATTATTCAGTCAAATCATGTCCTTAAAAAAATAAAATTAAAAAAAAAAAATACTATTCTGGTCTAATATATCTTTGACATCCAAAGTTTGGTGATTGAAACAGAAATGATGTAAAAGAAGTTCTATTGTAATTTGAAGACAAAAGTTATATACCTGGATAGTTATCTAGTAGGCAAGAGAAGTAATCCTTTCATTTTATAACTAATCAATTATCTAATGTATAATATAAAATTTAATTCAGTGTCATCTTATGGTCTCACCAAAATTCTAGTAACATCATAGGCACCATCAACTATATTGTGATCTAATATAATAGTTCCTCCAAATGAGGAAAAATTGAATTTTATTTCTTAACGGGGAAACGGGGGATGGACCCAAAAGCCAATAATCTACAGTTTGACTCTCTATGTTTTTAGGATTCCAAATAAAGTGATACCACGCATTAAACAGAGACCCAATATGAGAACCTATATTGAATAAAATAGAATTGAACTGTGCGACGATGCGAGATGAATATAGAGTGTACACACACACAATCCTTTTACCTTTATCTTGCACTTCTTTTGAAAATCGCTCCCTTTCAATGGCTGATTCACGTTCTATCCGTTCAATTTCAGCCAATGCATCCAATTCTACTTCGTCATATGGCGTAATAGTTCCTTGCTGTGAAACCGGTTGCTGTGTCTGTACCACAGGAGTTTGAGGCTGTTTTGCAGCAACTGAAGTGTTCTGTTGTAAAACAGGCACTTGTTGTGCCTGAAGGAATGCTGTCTGTTCATGCTGTGGCAAACACTGAGCAGCATTTAGCGGGCGGTTAACATCCTGTGGAGTAATGGGTGTTTTAGAAGTCTGTCCTGGGTACTGCACATTAAAAGGAATATCACCCTCTGACACATTGCTGTTTTCCAAACCAGAAAGCATATCATCCTGCTGGTCCATATCCGAAGATCTTACACGAGAGAGTCTTAACGTAAGTTTAGTGGAGTCCTTGGAAGGAGAACTAATGATATCATACATTGCAGCTTTTTCAGTCTGGTCTTTTTCATCCTTGCCTAACTTCATTTTCTTTTGTTTCTTTTGCTTTCTTTCTGGAGAATCTAACAATATGTCTGGGGGTACATCTCTAGGTGATGAATAAGGTGGAGGCTGAGATTGTAGGATTAAAGGTGGTCTTGATCCTAGAATAATAATTTAAAAAAACTGAACAGTTATGTTGTTTCATGTTTTTATATAAAAACACACTAAATAAAACCTATATCATTTAGATGTGTACTTTACAAAATATTTGTGCTTATAAAGAGTCTAAAAAAGGGATTTCTGAAACATCATTCTCAAGCCAGATGTAATTCAGATAAGTTGCAGCAAAAGATGCCCATATATCCTAACAATTTATTTTAGTAATCCACATCAAGTGGAGAAGGCATCAATCCAAATATGTGGTCAAAATATCTGATATGGTGCCTATGTGTTCACAGCATTAGAGACTGAGGTTAATAAAAAGTAGATGTGCAACAGAAGTGGAGATTGAAGGCTTTTTAAATCCTCAGAAATGTTCAGTGATGAAGACCTAATGATGATCAGTAGACAGGCACTAGTTATATAGCTGTGCATTTCTAAATGCAATAAATTGAAATGTAAACACATAAACGAGTCAAACCAGCCAGAGTTCTCCCTACTTAATGTTCTTGAAAAGATGAAATTAGGAAGCTTTTCATATGCAAAAGGAGAGTGGCCCTGCCTTTCTCTCTTGCTGAATGAAACAATTTCTTTTGCAACCTTCTTATCTTAGATTGGTTGACCTCAGCATTCCTCCCACCCCAATTACACTTCTCATTTGACAATTAATGGAAACAATGTTTTCTGTCCACAAGTGACCAAAGGTATTTTTATGTTATTACAGCTCCTCCTCCATTGTTTTTTCTTCCTTCTCACAAGTTATTTTCTTTTTGTTTTAAGAAGTGCTCCTCCCAAAGCCTTAAGAACCTCTACAGATCTCCAAAAAGGACCTTCAGTGGACATCGTCTACAAACACTTCTCCAGTTCATCACAAATTAAAAATCTCTTTCAAATCCCATAAATTCCACTAATCTTCTGCAACACTAAAAAGCTTAGTAGAACAGGTAAGATGCGCTCCATCTCATAGAAGTCAACAATTCTGAACTCATGGTTCCAAAGATAAAATATCCTGTTTCCAGGCTATTCCATTTGGACTGCTGGCTTAAGTTTAGACAGTTTTGTGATGGTATTATGATACCATTTGGAAAGGCAGAGAGTATTCCAAACATTTGGATGTTTACTGGAAAACATCTTGAACTGCACTCAGAAAATAACTGGAAGTCAGTCCTTCAGCATGCAAGAGATATTCGAAGGCAAGCTGACAGCTTTATTCAGTAGCTGAAGTTTTGGACTGCTCTGCTGACTAACCTCAAAGACAGCATCCTGCAATTATACCAACCAAAACGTGATAAAAGGAGGGTAAGTGCAGCAAGGTCAACATTCAAATATAAGTGCTTCTCTCTTACCAACGGCTTCTCCTCCTTCCTCCAGACCTTTATGCTTTAGTCTCTCCAATGTAGTTGACCCTTACACTGAATCTGGCATAAATTGGATTTATCATATTTGAAATATATTTCCCCCCATTTCCTGATCATGACTGACAATTTAATATTGTCACTCAAGCCTACAATCTTGGGATTATCCGTGATGCTCTTTTTCCTCTCTCCATGTCCAAACTCATAAAATCTTTCCAATTCTCTTCCTAGCATTTTTCAAATTTGACCCTCTCCCCCAAAGCCAAAGTCAACCCCCAAAGCCAAAGTCCTTGCTTTTACACCATGAATATCTTGTTCTGTTTTCAATCACATAATTCCTAAAACTCTTGATATTGGTCTCTTTACCTACAAACCTCAGAATTTACAAAAAAATTAGCTTGCTACTATGTACAGTAGAAAGTAGGGATGGAAATATTAGTTTAAAAATGTGTTTAACTTCCTCTAATTGCATCAGTTAAATGGTTAACTAATAACACAGAAGCTCAGACACAGCTGCTGCTGGAACCTGCTTCTGGGGCCCTTTGACAGGATGGGGGGTAGGGATGGTGGCAAGCCCAGCCAGACAATGCAGCCCACCTGAAGCCTGGAGCTGAGAGGGAGGGAACTCTTGTGAAGGAGCAGCTAACTGCTTAACTGATGAGTCATTAGGTCACCTGCTGTTTCCCCTTAGGCTATGGGTAGGGACCTACCAAAATCATGATTTCACGCATGCTGTGGAAAACACAAAATCTGAAATCTGTGGGGAAAAAGAAAAAAAAGAAAGGAAAAGAAAACTTACTGAGAATAAAATGTTGGCTGCAATCCAGCTGTGCAGTCTACAGAGGTGGGGGGGGAGCTGCTGGGGAGCCCAAGATGGCTACCACCCATGCCACTCACTACTAACTGGTTGAGAGGGCTGCCCATTACGCAGCCCCGCCACTCTCCACCAACCAGTAGTGAGGGGCAGGGCTGCATGATGGACAGCCTTCGCAACCAATCAGTGGTGAGGGGGTGGAGCCATATGATAGCCCACACAGCCAATCAGTGGTGAGGGGAGCCGCCAACAGGGCCCCTTGGCCAGAGGCATTGGGGGGGGCCCCCCAAGCATGACAAACCCTTGAAATCTGCCTGCAAAATCAGCCGGCTACCTCCTTGAGGCAGCCCTAGCTTTGGGTACTAGTCCCCTTCACTGCTTTCCCCCCGCCACCTTCTGGTTCCTCTGGGCACCCATCCTCCCCCTTCCCAGCCAGACTGTGCCCACCTTGAGCTAAACAATAACCAGTAAGATAGCCAATTATCAAGGCTATCTTGATACCAGTTAAACAATTAATCATTTAACCTTTCACATCCCTAGGAGAAAGTTTGCTGCCTGTTGATTTGCTTTCTAGTAATGAGCTTGCCTCTAATTACACACATGGGCTGCTTGCAGACGTTAAAAAGAACAAACAAACCACACTATCAGAAGCAGCAGCGTGTTACTTGAACCTGGCTCTGCAGCATACGTATAGATCAGACGCTTCAGTGGGGCTTTTTGGCACTTTTTAGCTAAAGCTGATAGAATCAGCTTTAGCTAAAAGCACCAAAAAGCCTGCTGAAGCGTCCGATCTTTACATATGTCGGGCATGCCAGGTCCAAATAAGGCTCTGCCTCTTCTGAGCATGTGCTGGGCTCGGCGTGGGAATGCAATGAGCTTACAGTAAAGTGCCACAGCCATGGAGTCTCCTCCTCTTTCTGCAAATACCACAGGATACTGAAACTTGCCCAGGGGACTCATATCCACCCCCCAACCTTATATTCTGGCTCCAAATGAGCAGTCTCTAAGCTGAACTGGAATGCTCAGTTCTTAAACTTTATTCAATGATATTAACGTGATTTGCCACTGCCCTGAACTTTATGTAAGCCATTATACCAGTACAAAGCAAGTGTAACAGTACTTCACTGATCTGGTAGCATTTTATATTTTGCTATAGTAAAAAGCAAATAACTACACAATGTGCCAAGTAGTAGAGTATCAGGGTCTTTCTATTGAGGAGTAGCCTGAAGAGTGCAAGGATTTCTCAGGCCAAGAGACTTGAGGGACAAAATTATTCCTAGGAAGAAAATAATTGGTTTCAAAATTCTGTATCCTGCCCACTCCACACACATTTGGAATATTACAAGTAATAAGGGAAAGCAGTAGGATGGGAGATAAGAAAAATGAACAAGTTTCGCCTTTTCTGGAAAGTAGCATAAACAAAACTATTTTGGGGACCATACTATGCAGCACCTTCTTGCTACAAGACATTTCTGCAATAGTTGTAGTTTTAGTGTTTTATAAAGCAGTTAACAAGAAAGAGGCAGATTCACAGATTTTCTTTGTGCTGAACAATTAACTCTACCAAACTGCCATAACTGAGCTGATCCCTTCCATAATGGTTTATTCTCAGCTATATAGACTTGACAATACAGGGCTTGATGCAGTTGGCTGTGAATGTTTTAGAAACTGTTAAACCCAGACATTTTGGGTAAGAAGAAATGGAAAAGAGATGCAGTTCCTTGAACTGATTATTTTTGTAAAGAAAAGTTTTAACCATTCTTTTCACACAAATCATGTGTTCCAAGATGTTTCAAGTGTGCAAGCATTAGTAAAAATAATTACTTGTAACATATGGAAGGATGCATTAAACTTTAGAATAACTCTAGACTATAAACAGATTAACGGATTCTGATTCATAAACAGCAATATTTTCTGATACAAGAAATAGTAAGGCTCATGTCCTCTTAGAAGACAGATTTCCAGAAACTTTTCTAGCTAATGGAATGAGACCAAGATGAAATGTTTTAATGGAAAAGAAATATAGGGAAGTAGATGCCAACTGTCTGAATGAACTGGTCAAAATCTCAGGTAGGAGACATAAGATTTGGGTTGAAACAGGATTGTTGCTATTATGAATCTTGATACCACAAGGCATGGGTATGTCCAAGTTTAAAATAATTGGTTTTAGCACAAAAACATGCAACAATGGTAGATAGATACTACTTTCAAGTCTGGGCCACCCTGTAAAAAATTCAGGGAGTGGGAAGGCCTGACTTCCACAGGCTGATTTTTTCTACCTTAGTACCAGTAATACTATTTTGTCCAAAGTTCAAGCCAAGAAGGCTTTTGTGTGAATACAAGAACCTTCACGTTATATTGGAAAGA
>NW_005842536.1:181339-193462 GCF_000455745.1 Alligator sinensis
TCCCTACCATTTCAATTATTGAGCAACATGCCCTAAGCTTTTAAACTCAAATAACCCAAAATATGATGCAGAGGCAGGTACTACGCCTATGAGAAGTGGCTAGTATTTGCTTCAGATTTGTATTCAGCTGATTCTGGGGGACAGTGATTCGAATCACTGTCCCGAATTGATTCGGCTGATTCGGTGGCAGCAGCTGAATATCCAAATCACACAGGCCCCATCATCTCCCACCCGTTCTCCCAGCCTCAGCAGTGCCTGCCCCAGCTCCTGGCACTTTGGGGAAAAAAAAAAAGAAAAAAGCCCTAACTCACTAGGTGCTGACAGGTGGAAGAGATCCTTCCTCCTCCCACTGCCCCCCACTGCATGGAGGGCTCTGTCTTGAGCCCCTCACTGTCCTAGCCCCACCAATGGAATGCTGCCCACCCCAGCTCCGGCCCTTTAAGGAAAAAAAAACAAACAAACCTCAGACTCACCAGTTCCTGCTTGGCAGAGGGCAAATCACCGCTGCCCCCCACTGACCAACACCATGCGGGGGGCTCTTCCAAGAGCCCCCCAAAGCCCTGAGGCCACTGCAGGAGGTGGCAAGTTCGGGTGGGGGGGAGAGCGGGGGTTGTTTTTCTTCTTCTTCTTAAAGGGGCGGAGCAGGGTGGGTGGCACAGCCATGGTGGGGGAGCTGGGAGAGCGGGTGGGGGCTGGTGACAGAGCCCCCCCCCCCCCCCCCCATGCAGCATGGGGAAGGGAGGGGATCGCCCCCCCCCCGGCCTGGCAGCACTCAGTGAGTGGGGGCTTTTTTTTTAAAGCACCGGGAACTGGAGCCAGGCAGGGCAGCCAATGGGGAGGGGGATGGTGGGGGAGCAGGCAGGGGTCGGGGGAACTGGGGGAGCAGGCACAGGATGGGGATCCCCCCCATGGTCCCCTCCCCACTCCTCCACCCCTTATTTACCAGCTGAGTCCAGGTCCAGCTTCCTGCTGGAGCAGGCGGGGACTGCCTGAAAATCGCCAAAGCTCTCTGAATCTTTTCTGAATCGATTCAGAGAGCTTCAAATTGATTCGGACCTTTTAATTGGTTCCCTGATTCAATTTGTATTCAGAGATTCGGCCACCGAATCAGGCCGAATCTCCTTCAAACTGAATCAGCACCTGAAGCTTCGCACAGCCCTAGCAGGTACCATCATAGGAGATACTGTCTACTGAAAAGAATGAAGGAAGGCTTGTGCAATGTCTCCTCATTCTTTGAGTACCACTGCCTTCCTGGCAAGTTTGGGGTAAGGATGGTGATCATGGCCTCCTTTTATCATAGTCACTACTCCTTGCAATATGGAGAGGAAGGGATTGAGGGTGGGAGAAATTTTAGAAAAAATGAGTTCATAGTTTGTAAACAGCTTTTTCCTGTTATATCTGCTCCATTTCCCATTTATGATCTTTTATATTACAGCTGAATGTGAACATGGCCCACCGAATAGTGGATTAGCTAATTTGCTCCAGAAGTAGCTTGACTACCTCAAGGTTTAGGAACTATGTTTGTGGTCTGCCTGTTGATTCAGAAGGCTTGTGTGTTCAGTACCACTTTTTGGTCAATCATCTAAAACAGGGACCAAGTGAGCTTCTGCCCAGGAGATGATAAACATATTTTTATCATTTAGACTTAAATTTCTTGTTCCTACCCCTTAATATATCATAGCTGTCATTTTCTAACTGAATTCCAATACATTCTTTTCTCAAACGATCTTGGGAATAATTATGCTGATTACTTATCGCTAAATTGATGTTCTAAAGTCTGACTTGGTCATAATTCTCTTTGTTGTGATGCACGAGGCCTGTCCATTTCAAAATCCTGAAAAACATTCATTTAGGATTCAGATTTGTGCAGAGATGATCCTATCTTTATGTGGGTTTCCTATTTCCATGAACAGAAATAATGGATCACTCTGATGATATCTTCACTGTTTTGCATCTCTTGTTGGAATTGGTTCCCAGCTCCTAAGAGGAATTCTTGAAGCACTCTCGCATGCTGTGTTGCCCAGAGTATTCCCTATGCCTAGAAACCAGAAGACCACTTCAAACAGATGAAGATGGATCAATAATACTTGTTCATTCATCCTGCAGCATGTCAGATCAACACCAGGAGCTTGTCAAAACTTTTCTGTATTTGAAAGACTCTTGACTCTGTGTCTGTCTTGATTCATAGTGAAATGATCCTCCAAAAAGTTTTCAGGAATTTTTTTCTTTAAGTAGATTACACACTTATGTGCTTGAAGCAAGCACAGGTTGCTCTGTTTTGCTTCCTGACAGATCCCTAGGGATGAGAGGGTAAGTTGTCTTAGCATGGGTATACATGGATCCTTAGGCTTCATGGCTAGGCTGTTAGGAGTTCCAAAACTTTCTTGAAGGGAGAGAGGCGACAGTCATAGCACAGGAAATATTTTGTATAAGTAATGGTAATTTCTAAAGGTAAAGCAGAGAAATTTATGATAACAAGGAGCTGAATAATATTTTCAAATAAATCAGGTCCATCAATGTCAGAAGATCTGAAGAGATTTACTGTAATGGAAGTGAAAAATCTTCATTTGGAATTTTATTTTTAAACTACCCTGTTTAATATCTCCACATCTTGGACAGCCAGAGATTTTTAGATGTTTATTATTATTATTATATAAGTGAAGCAAATGCTAAAATTGTTCTTATGGCAATAGGCAGATTTTATAGAACTTAGCTCATAGAATATAATTTCCTTCAGAATGCATTAATGCTTCCCACTAAATAAATTATTAGGGAAGAGGAAGAAATAAGATAAGGAAAGAGACAGGAGGAGAACAAATTCTGTTTTGCTTACTGATATAATATATCTGTTCTTCATTGTCACTCACAATGTTCTATAGTGAACACCACTGCCCTCCCCAGGATTTCACATGTGAGGAAAAAATCCTGTCCTGCTCCTCTGACTCAGAGCAGTTATATTCAAAAGATTCTTTGTGGAAAGGGCTACAACTGTGGCAGAGGTCAGGATCAAGAATATATTCTTTCTTAAAACCTTTTCTGGGGGAGAGGGAGAGAGAGAGAGACATATAGTAAGACAATATAGCTGTTCTGTTTTGGGTTTTAGTCCACAGAAGAAATGTATCATGAGTTCTGGCCTGTCTTAAATGCCAATAAAAATGCTTGAAGATAGTATAAGGGAATACTCCCTGCAGGCAACAACTTGAAAACATGCTCATTTGTAAACCCTTGAAATCTCCAGATGAAACGTTCTACATAAAACAGCTGTGTATTACAATTACTACTCTTGTTTTATGAATATCCTCAGGTAATATCCTAGAACTTTTCCTTTTAAAGATGGAGTTTTGAGAAAGGTTTTTCAACATAATCTGAAAAGGTCATTAGCTCGTAAGAGCAGGCTGGTTAAAAACATTTGGTGGTGACCTTTGAAAAGGTGTCCTCAGAGGTTTCACAACTGATATAAAGGACAGGTACATGTAAAAGTGTGACAAGTCATAGAAACTCTGAGCCCCTGTCTCTTGGTAGAGTGACCAGAGAATAGGAACAACGGTAGCAGTGTCCACACATTGAACAGCTCCAAAAAACACCCCTTACTAAATGGAACATTTTTGTTTGACACTGCCATTCTAGTAGGAGTAGAAGAAATGAATGGAGAAAACCAGATGAGTAATCCTACTTGGATTAATGAATGAAAGGAAAATACTTTTTACCACTGCTTCAAAATTTAAAAGTAGACAAGTTAACAGGTAAAAGCTGCTTCATTTGGTTAGAGAAAGAATCTAAACCAAAACCAGAAAAATTATGAAAAAGCCACAGGCCCTCATGGACAAATGAGAACTACCTCTGGTATTTGTGGTATGAGATATGCTTCCAAACATATCTTAACAAAAAAAAAAAATCCAAAAAAAAAAAAAATCAATCCATTGGACTAAGTGGAAAACACAATCAAAAGAGCAGATATAACTTATTTCTTTTATACGTTTCCCCCAGCCTACAAATGTTACTTTTGCACATCCATCACCTAAGTTTTATCATAACTAAACATTGAACACCAGCTCCAGTGAAGTATACAGAGTTCAGTGTTATCTCCAAGTCAAAACTACAAAAATTAACACTACATATTTTTCTGTATGGCTTTACACATTCTGGACCAAAGGCTGCAAGGCTGCAAACCTAAACCTACAGCCCAGGATCAATGAACAGACGAATGGACCACCAAGATTTTTACAAACTTTTTGGCAAACTTAGGTAGAGTGGGAACACATAGCTTAGAGATGAAGAATGGTCCAGAATCCTGGAGAAGAAATAAGAAATAATTCTTACTGATTTGTGAGCACCATGAGTAATTGTTGTTCTGCCAGAGACTTCCACAGACTTCCTCTGGCCATGGGAAGTCACTTCAGCTCCTTCAAAACCAACAGGAGTTAGATGCCTAAATGATTCTGAGGAACTAGGACTAATTCCTCAGTTCCTCCTGTACAAAATGGTGATAGTACTGCTGCCCTGCCCCACAAAGGTGTTATGAACATAAATATACAAAGTCTGTGTAGTGCTCACGGAATAGTGATGGGAACATTAACATCTAAGAATTTTTTGCCATTGAGTACCTCTCATGTCTGGGCTGACGACTAGATGTCCGATACTACTCTTTTTCAGTCCTTCAAAGCAAAACTACAGCTTATTGTGAAAACAACTTTCTCTAACTCTGCCAAAGTTTGATCCATTAAAATGTTGTCATGTAAATATAAAATTAAAAATCTTAAATGTGAAATTTAATGTTCACTCATCACTAGATTTGTCAATCAGTTTTCATATTACACCCAGCCAAAAACAGACTGTTGGGATTATGAGGGTTCAAGTAATATTGTAATGATTTTTTCCCTTTTCCTTATGTTTAGCTAAAAGGCAGAGAGCAAGAGAGCACAAGAAAAAGCAAGCGAGCAGCATTTGGCAAGACTCTCAGTATTAAGACTTGGTGTCTCAATCAAAGCTTAAAATCATAACTACTTAAAAATGCCCTCCACCAGTAACTAAGTATTTTCTATCTAAACTTTATCAACCAAGAGAGGGATGGATCCAATATACAGGTACCATCCAGAAGGTCTGCCAGCACTTCCACGACAGTAAGAAATTACAACTGATTAAAACAAGTCAACCTGTATGATTCTACCTTAAACATTCAATAGGAAGGAATTTCAACAAATAAGTTATTTGAAAATTCTTGGCATGTAACAACTGTTTCTGTGGTAAGGACTCCTGGAACCACTACACTTAATTAACAGTAACAGCTCTGCTGATGGGGACTCTGCATTTCATAAAGGCACCAATCTTTGCCACTTAGCACAAGGTTTTATAAATTCTTTATGCTGCAGTTTCTACAAGGCCACCAACAACTCATGCCCTGAAGGTTCCTCTCTCCTCCACCTTTACTTGTCCCAAGACACCTGTATATCACAATGAACTGGAAAAATCATTTTAGCAAATGTCTGGATCCCTTCTCTGTTCCATCCTTTGAGCGCTCTCACCATCCCACCTGTTCTACATGGGAAATAGTTAAACATGCTTTATGCTATACTAATTCTCAAGCAGAAGAAACCATTTTTGCTCTGCCCAGACACTGTGTACACAAAAATATGAACAACTTGACATCATCCTCCACTCTTCACCAAAACTATGTACTCCACTTCTCATTTGTTAGTTAATTACTGTTACAAAATCAAAGACAGGGGTGTACATTTTGGATTTTGGTATAAAGAATTATTTTTGAAGGGTGGAGCTTTTTCTTTTTTTTTTTAATTGAAATTTCCTTCTGTTCCCATCAGATAATATGTTTAAACCTCATCCACACTAGAGATTAAACAGGTTTTAGCCAACATAATTATTACGTTATGTAAACACAATTTGTTAGACTGTAATTGATACAATAACTATGTTATGCTATGACATTTTTGTGCAGACTAAAATCTCAAGATATGCAGTGCTTTTCAATTGTGTCAAACAGAACAAATAAGACTGTTAGAATACATTTTAATCTACAGTGTGGAAAGGGTTTAGAATCCTGATATGCTCAAGATATAGTAGTATTTTAAAATACCTTAGGTCAAATTTTGGACATCCACAGATTTCCAGTTAACAGGGGATCAAAATAAATTCTTAATTAAAAATATCATTAAGTATGTCTAAATTCTTTGGTTTTACCTGAATGCAGAATACTAATTAGATCAAACTACGTAGCTTTAAGTCATCTGTTCTTTATAACTATGAAAAATAAGAACTAAATATATACATTCAATGTGTTTTAACTGTAAGAGTACCTACCTTTAGGGGTTCCATCACTTCCAGCTGGAGAGCATACTGACTGTGGTGATCTTAAAGAAAACGATGCAGCATTTCTTATGGAAGGATCACCATCCTAAAAAACAGTGATGGTAATGTATATTATAAGCAAGAACACTAGCTTAAAAAGACCTGCAATAAATAAAATAGTGAAAAGTGGATCAGAGGACAATTACTAGTACAAAATTTAATTATATAAGGCTACTTGCAATTGAGGCCATTCCAGAGAGAATATCTTGAAATGAAATCAAGAGCGCTAATAAAAGCCTATAACCAGAACATGCAAATAATAAATAAAAATGTATTCCTAACTTCATAAACCAATATAACATTGTTCAATTAATAGTTTTGCATAAATCAACATGTTCCATAAAAATAAAAAAAACTTTTGGTAACTTTCCTGGTAATACAAATACCCATTAACCAGATATACAGAAATTGCCAATACAATTTTTAAGTTGTGAAAACAAACATCACATTAAATGTGACTTTCATATTTTTCACACATTATCTTTAAATAGAAAAAAAAAACCCCACTTCATTCAGTTTCTCATTTAACTTTTTTCTTTATGTTTCTGTTTCATTCATGAAAAATAGTAGAGCCCTCTGCTGGACAAAAGAATGCATATATACACAAGTTTATTACTAGAATACTAGGTGAATTCTACAGTGCAACAACTTTAATTTAATTTTTATTTTTTTCCAAGTACAGGAAAGAAAAGAGACATTTGTGTTTTCAAAAAAATTACCCAACATTAAAAAAAACCCAACTTTTTGGCTTTTATTTCTATAAATACCCTCACTTTGAGAAAGGATCATTCCTTTAAACGGTGAAGTTAAACTCAAGTAAGAAAAAAATTAGCGAAGAGAGTTAAAAGTTGGTCTAGTCGCTGGTCTAACTAACTGTATTACCAGTTATCTAAAAGGCATCATGCTGCCTTTTTCTTAATATTTTTCATTCTCTTAATATTTGGATTTCCTTCTTTCCATTTTTTCCAACACGTATTGTGCTTTGTAACTTTGACAAACAGTTTTGATTATTTGGTTTAATTCTAAGTCGCAATGAAATCAGTAGCCTATATACTGAAACATCTCATGTTAATCCTTCTAGAGTATGAATATTTAATTCTGGCAAATTCTGAAAACTGTCCACTCAAACGTGACACTAGAAAATCAACTTTAGGCATGTACCTAATCCAGACAAGTACTAAGTGTCTTACTGAAAAGGGGCCTTAAATATAAATATATGTGAAGCATGCACTTCAAAACTTATGAAATGTTATAATACAAAAGATTAGTAAAGTTTTCAAAATTTAGAACTGTCGCTACACCTATTAATTTATTTTTTAAAGCAATTACAACAGAAGACTAGGAAAAAGAACTATAGAATAAACCAGCAATAGCAGGGAAACAGTCTTTAATGAAAGACTCAATCTATCTTGTACATAATTTATACGATGCCGTAATTATCATTTATGACTGTGCTCATTCCAAGAGTCAAACTTCAGTATTATATAAAAATATACTGTCTACACTTTTTTCTCAACCAGAAACATTGCTGAGAATTTTGCACAGATTTTTTTTAATCATCATTCAGGGAGTCATGAAGCACAAAAGGCATCAGCACCAAATACATTTTTTCAGACAATGAGAAGCGTAAAAACAGGACATTCTAATTAAGAAAATCTCTAAAATGTTGACTTTATTGAACTTTATTTTTTTTAATTTCTAGCTCTTATATTAGGCTAAAATGCAATGATTTAAAAATTGTAATATATTTTCACTGTTTTTTTTTTTACCTCGGATGTGTCCAGGCAGATTGGAAAATGAGAATAAGCCAGTCTACTGTCTATTTAACTGATTTGGTAATTGTCCGTTTAGTTAGCTGTTTAGTTTATTTCTTTTTCTGGTTAGCATTACTATCATATTCTCATACCCTAGGACATTTCTCCAATGTTTGGACTATAAATATTGTTAAAGGTATTAAATAGCAGCCTTCAATTACCTGAAGGGTGGCTACAAAGAGGAGAGAGCTAGTCTGTTCTCAGTGGTGGCAGATGACAGAACAAGGAGCAATCGTCTCAAGTTGAAGCAAGGGAATTTTAGGTTAGATATTAGGAAAAACCTCTCTCATTATGAGGGTAGTAAAGCACTGGAACAGGGTGCCCAGAGAGGCTGTAGAATTTCCATCCGTGGGGTTTTTAAGACCCAGGTAGGCAAAACCTTGGCTGGTATGATCTAGTTGGAGGTGGTCCTGGCTTTTAGCAGGGGGTTGGACTAGATGACCTCCTGAGGTTCCTTCTAACCCTGATTTTCTATAATTTTTAAATGCCTTTTTTCCCCAAGTTCTTTCTAAAAATTCCATAGAAAATGTCTATTGGTTAATTTTTACAAAAGGTTTAATACAGCCAGGAAGTTTTAAAAATAAAGCTTAGCTCTGGAAAATGTATATGTATTTGGTGTGAAAAAATTGTCAAGTTTTATCACTGAGGTAGAGTGATATGATCATCAGCTGCTGCTGTATATTATGCAGGCATTATACTGGCTTTCTACTGTATTTGTGATTTTTATGTAAACTGTTATGTAAAAGCTCACTGCTTATTTGTTTGGTGAGCGTTTTCAAACAGTGATATTTTGGAAACAGCTGAATTACTGACTGTATGTTTGTGTTCACTGAAGAAAGTGATACAGCTGATTTACTTTCTCAAGGTTTTACTGAATTAACTCTATTCAGGGATTTATCATACACTTCACTGGAGACTACAGAAAGCATCACAAGTGTAGAGCGTGCACCATGCTCTGCCTACTGACTAGCTAATATAAACAACAGATGCCCACTATTGCAAGCTCATAAAACTATGCCCTAAATTTAAGCAACACAGGCTTACTTTGTTCCTGAATATCCCAAGTTCAAATATTGTTCATAATCTGCAGCAGGGAACATAACACTACTCAAATAACTGATGCTTAAAACAAAACAAAAACTAGAACCTAAGATCACTCCACAAAAGATTCACTAAGAAATTAAATGACAAGTTTGTAAAAAAGAACCTCAGCAAGAAGGTTGGGAACCTGTTGGAAGTATTAAGAGTTCATTTAGTGGAGAATTCATCATCAACATAGAAACTTATCTGGGATGAGTTCAGAGGTCCACTTTCTTCTATAAAGTTTAGCATATTTCAGAATGGTCACTAAAGCATGAAGTTCACTCACTAGGTGAACTAAAGTAATTGACCTCAGGAAAATGAGTTTCCATGTAAGACACTTAAGCTTATAGTTTCTTACACAAAACCTTGAATAAAAAAGCATCCAACAAAACGTCCATCATTTTTGACAGGACCACTTTACTACCCAAGAAAGCATTTTAATAGACTGTTTCAAATGCATCATGTCCACTAGCAACTGACACAAGGCTTCAGTAATACTGATTTACCTATATAGACTCGCATACTGTTCACATCACCCAAGTATTTCAGGAAAGGTTGCCTCTAAAATAATCTTCACTTTCCATAAATTTGAAAGAAATGCTGTACAAGTGGTTCCAAGTGAAAGAGTGGTAATTTAAAAAATGTGAAAATTCAGACCTGCTCAATGTATGAAAGCAAAAACTGAAAAATTAAATTTATTAGCTTCTCTAAGTTTTCCCCTAATTCATCAACAGCACAAAGTGCTTGGCTTGGCTTTTAGGGCAGTTACACAAGATATTTTTCAAACATTTGCTTTAATCTAAAGAACTGATATGTATATAACATACATCACTACTTAGTCTGTGCACCATCTGTAGGTAGTCTTCATTTGAGCCATGTCTAGTATTATCAGCGTGGTGATTAGCTGAATTGCCAGACAACTGACTTGAAACTTTATTTTCATGTATGTTCCTCATCCCACTTGAGACAATGGGACTCGATACTGAAGCTGAAATAAGAAAAGAAATGAAGATGGATGTTTTAAGTAACTCTTAAAGATACATAAGCGTTAAATATTAAGACCTGTTATTGATAATGTATGCAAGACAAATGGATTGGAGTTGAGATTGGCCATCAGTTGAACTCATCAGTATTCCTTCAGCAACAAGTAGTTGTTACAACTGTAAAATAACATTTACCAGGAATTTTTTAAATTGTACCAGTCACCGATCAATTTTCTTTTTGAAACAGAGGATTGTTTCATTTGCATTTTTTTTCATAAAGTGAACTTGTATTTATAGAGTAGAAGTAAATAAGAGGGTTGATAACAGATGAAATACTTCTGGATCAAAACTGAAAAAGTTGAACAGTTATAGAAACATTTATTAAAGATTACATTGAACTGGAAAGGAAAAGTGAAGGTTTGGAAACATTTCTTAACTGAAGTTCAAAGAGTCTAACCTCATATGATCAGATTAAAAGAATAAACCAATACCTCTTAAAAGAAAATGTAAACAAGCACTACAATAGATAATACTAGCAATAAATTATAGTTAGTCAACATTATCTTGAGGAAAATTGCTATTTTGGCTGTAATATGAAATGCATGGCAGAATAAACAAAAAATAAAAATGAACGAGTCCAAAAATATTTTTAAATTTGGCTTTCATCATTTGTGCATTAAATCAAGAAAATTGTCCATTCTAGAGTATCATGGCATAGAATGTATTCTCTGATGTTCATCTATACCAGGGGTAGGCAACGTTTTTAGGCCGGAGTGCCGAAAAAACCCACAATGCCTACCTTGGAAGGTGCCGGAGTGCTGGCATGCCAGAAAAACAAAACAAGGGCAGGGGGTACATGGCAGGATGCCCTGCTTGTGCCCCTTGCCTCCCACCCAAAGCCCCTGCCCCTGAGCCCAGGCTCCGTAGCTATCAGCAGTTACCCAGAACCTGGACCAGCTGCAGCTGGGAGGCTGCAAACAGCTGCTGCCTCCCAGCTCCAGACCTGGCTCTAGACTCCAGGGAGGCAGCAGATACCCGTGATGCTCCCCACTGTGCTGCCCTGGCACGCTGCACTCCTGGCGCTACTGCCCTCCCAAGCACAGCGTGTGTGACTCAGAGTGGCAGCGCACAGAGGGGCCGCACAGGGAAGATTGCCAGCTGCTGCAAGCTCCACGCTGCCCAGGTCACACTTCCCCTGTGTCAATGGGAGCAGCGTGGGCAGGGTTGTGCCCCTTGCTGCTGCCCCCGCCTGCAGAGTAAGTGGGGCAGGCAGCTTTCTGCGCCCCTCCTGTGCCCTGCCACGTGGGGTTTCACACACTGCTTTGTAGAAGTGCTGAGGGCTGCACACCAGGGAGCATCGCCGGTATCTTCTGCCTCCCTAGAGCCCAGGGCTGGATCTGGGATTGGGAGACAGCTGGGGCTGGGAGGCAGCAGCTGCTTGTAGCCTCCCAGCTGCAGCCAACCCAGGTTCTGGGTAGCTGCTGATAGCCACAGAGCCCGGGCTGCTTGCAGCAGGGCCTCAATCCTCCCAGTCAGCTGCTGGGGGCATCCCAGGCTCCATGATACTCTTTAATGTCTTCATCAGCGACTTGGACGAGGGAGTGAAATGTACTCTGTCCAAGTTTGCAGATGACACAAAGCTATGGGGAGAAGTGGACACGCCAGAGGGCAGGGAACAGCTGCAAGCAGACCTGGACAGGTTGGACAAATGGGCAGAAAACAACAGAATGCAATTCAACAAGGAGAAATGCAAAGTGCTGCACCTAGGGAGGAAAAATGTCCAGCACACCTACAGCCTAGGGAATGACCTGCTGGGTGGCACGGAAGTGGAAAGGGATCTTGGAGTCCTAGTGGACTCCAAGATGAACATGAGTCAGCAG
>NW_005842536.1:194017-194578 GCF_000455745.1 Alligator sinensis
CTATCAGTAGCTACCTTGAATCTGGACCGACTACAGGCAGGAGGCCACAAACAGCTGCTGCCTCCCTGCCCTGGCCCCGGCTGTCTCCTGGCCCCAGGCTCTGGGAAGACAGCAGGTGCCAGCACTGCGCCTGTTGGGACCGGGGCTATGGGCAGCATGAGGCTGAGGCCCACCAGCAGCGTGGGGCTGAGGCTGTGTGCAGCGCGGGCCTGGGGCCCACCGGCAACATGGGGCTGGAGCTGGAGCTGGGGCCAGGGCCCACCGGCAGCACGGAGCTGGGGCTAAATCTGGGCCATCACCAGCACCAGGATGAGGCCGGCAGCGGCACCAGGCTGGGGCTGAGGCCAGGGCCAGATAGGGCCGGGGTCCACAGTGGTGGTGGTGCTGGCTGGGGCCCGCTGGCAGCACATGGCCAGGGCCTTTGGCAGCACCGAGATGGGGCTGGGTCCCATACAGGTCCATGTCCGCAGAACCCGGCCCCATCCCAATGCAGCCAATGGCCCTGGCCCGGCAGCAGCACTGTGCTGAGGCTGGGGGGGGCCGGGGTGGGGACGGGGGCCC
>NW_005842536.1:194665-202569 GCF_000455745.1 Alligator sinensis
AGAGGCCGGGGTTGGGCTGGGGTTTGCGCGGGTCCGCAGGCCCCAGTCCTGTGCGGCCCCGGCCCGGCAGCGGCACTGGGCTGGGGCGGCAGCAGCGGTGGTGCCAGCTGGGCCTGGGCCCAGGCAGGGCTGGGGCCTGCTCGCAGCACAGGACTGGGGCCAGGGCCGTTGGTGCACTGACAGCCCCCAGCCTGGGGGTGGCACTGGGCCGGGGCTGGTGGTGGTGCCAGGGTGGGTCTGGGGCCAGGGGCTCTTACCCAGCTGGGGTCGGTGGCAGCACAAGACTGTTCCCAGGCAGCCACGTGCTGCTTGACCTGGGCATGGCTCTTCCCGCCCCTCGGGGGGGGGGTGTTAAAGATCTTGAAACTGGATTTATTCCCCTACCCCTACGTCCCAAATGAATGGAAGGACATGTACACAAACCACAGATTTGGCAGCCATTTTTTGCCATACTAGAATGGAGAGTACTATGGCAATTGTAGGTACAGATGAAGTTTGAGTTAGACACTGGATCACAACCTCCCCAAACTTTTTAAGGTGAAGAGATGAGAGAATTTTGGAATCAGGATCACAATACAAATTCTGTGATTAGCTACCAACTTCCTAAGGAAAAGCACAGCTGAACCCTTTTGAATTTTAAGAGAATTTAAAATCCAAGTTTAGATTTTCTGGCATGGCTTGAGCTCACTTCTACCGTTAATGCTTTAAATTACTGTATTATGGTAGCTGATTCATCACTATCACGGGCACACTAAACAACTCTAAATGACATAAATGGCATGAAACACAACAATCCCACACTTAAATATAGTTAAATGCAAATTAGGCTAAGTAATGACAGGTATTTCAAAACTGGGTTTTTGGTTGTAGCCGTGTTGATCTAAGGACATAGGTAGGCAAGGTTCTTTGAGTAGACGTGATACTTTTTATTAGACCAGCTGAGTTGTTGGAAAAAAGTTCTTGGCAAACTTTCAGGCACAGTCACCCTTCTTCAGGCATATGGAGTCTCTGGTGGTCTGAGACTCCAAGGAAGACTCCCTATGCCTGAAGAAGGGTGATTGTGCCCAAAAGCCTGCTAAGAACTTTTCCCCAACTATTCAGTTGGTCTAATAAAAGGTATCACATCTACTCAAAGAACCTTGCCTGCCTAGGAATTTCAAAGGTCTTTTCAGAACAATCTAAGTCACTCAAGTGGGGACCTTTTGCTGCTATATTTTTAAATAAATCAGTCAAATTATGGTACAAATCCATTTTTGAAAAAAGGCATTCCATTATCTTTGTTAAAACTATTGCACACTTGGTACTGAATCTTTGTTAATGTAGGGCTAGTCTGCACTACAATGGCTTTGCTAGAATAGCTACACTGTAGCATTTTTCATACCTAATCTATATATATGTCAGCAGTATTTTGTAGCATAAACCTGGCTTACTCACACACAGATCCGAATAACTTTACTCAAGTTTCTGTGTGAATACTGTGGGCAGGATGGGATTTTTTGAAAATAATTAAACAGCTGTGAAATATCCATGTAGAGTTAAAAGCTAACAAGACTTCTGCATACAGAAGGACTATTACCTTGTTGCATCTGAGGATGTGGTGTGTAACTTGGAGGATGTGAATATGGCATGTATCCTGCAGGGCTTTGAGGAGCATATGGACTAGGCACTGGGCTGTTCTGTTGTGCCATAAATCTGTTACCAGAGCTTGTCTGTGGTGGCACAAACCGGCTAAAAACAAAATCCAAGAAATTCACAAATTAGAAGAAAGAAAAAAGCAATGTAGGTATTTTATATACTTTTATAAGCTTAATCATGCAATCCAGCTGAATCAAGAAGCACTTAAGAATAACATTTCTGGCAAAATTATTTGCACATTCTCCAATTCATTTATAATGTAAGCCTCAGACTATTATACCACAATAATCAAAACTAAAAAGGGAATGAAAGCATTAAGTACTTCATATACCTGAAACTAAGCAAGTAGTTGTTCAATTTCCAACCTAGCTATTACAGAAATGTATAAACTTTTACTAAAATAATTTGTATAATTTCTAAACTTACTAATAGATTATTAAAAAAAACATGAATGAAAAGATCAAATTTAACTTTCAAGTCCTGAAAAACCAAGTATTCTACATACTCCACACATGGATATTTCAATAAAATTTCACAGAACTTTATCCAATTAAAATTAAAAGCTAGAACAGGATGTTAGCCAAACAGGACCTGATCCAAAATCTACTGAAAGCTACTGAAATTCTCCCACTGATTCAGTACATGCTGGACTATCCTATAAAGACACACACAAAACAACCAAAAATAAAGTGCCAGGGAGAGATTTGGTAGTGGTTTGCACATAACTCGCCACAACCAAAAATACCACATTTGGTCCTACAAGTCCTAGATAAGTCCAATAGAGGAGTGAAATGAATGGGGAGTTTGTTTTGTAAATCATTTTAGATAATTTAGTTATGCATTATAACAAGTCTAAAATTTTCTTGTAAGCTTTCTCTACTTCTAATAGATAAACTAATCCTCATTCTCGTTGTAGAGTGCAGTTGTAATCCTAACACTTCCTCCCATCAAAATATTGTTTGATAATGGAAATCAATAGCTTGTTATGAACTTACCAAGAGCATAGGAAACAATGCATTATCAGGAATTAATAATGGAATGTACAAAACAGCAAACTTTCACGTTTTGTTTTCACTGTAGAGTGTTTTGTTACAAAAAGTAAAGTTTATGAAAAACTCTCTCTCCCCAGGACTTTCACTTCTCAAATTCACTTTTCACTCTTCTGTAATTTTTATAAGCAGAATGATTCATTTTTTTAGACTGAAATTACTTTTATTCTTGCTTAAGTCAGTTTAATTAACTTGTAAATCTACAAATACATAATTTAACATTAAAAATGGTAAACATTCTATCATTTACTTCTACTTAGACCAATTTTTTTAAATGAAGGCTAAGTACCAAGTAGCCTTAATAAAAAACAAGCATTATTCAAAACCAAAATCTGTTTAAAATCTTCAAAGCCTTTCTTGACATCACTTTTAACTGAAAGTCTCTCTCAAAGGGCTGAAGATTTTTTTTTAGTTAAAAAAGAATACATTTAGATTAACTAAGGTACAATGCCAAATAAAATCTAAGGCTTAGAAAAAATGTAATGAGATTTGTTAATTACAGACCACAGGTATCAAGCATAAGCCCAGAGGCTGTGATAACATACAGAATCTTTCCTCACAGCTGACAGCTCCCTAAGTTAAGAGAGGCTTCCAGACTGAAATAGCTGGCTTACTGAAGGTCAGAGAGGATGAAAGACAGCTAGAGAGGGCTGAGCTAAGCAGGACAGTCTTCCATGACTGTACATTAGATACTTTAGCTCATTCTATTCTCAGCAGCCCTTTGACCTGTTTTTGCCACAGAGCCCCAAAACAGTGTTATAAGGCTTCTTCCCTGTTTTCTATACCTCTGGTCTCTGCTGCCACCATCAAACATGTAGGAATCTCTCCAGTCTACCGTAGCTAACCCCAATAGCTTCTCAGTATGGGAGTGGTGAATTGAAAAACAGAGAGACATTAGGCCAAATTATCAACATCCTTCGGCAGAGTTGCAAAGTGAAGCAATAGGTAGGAAAAATTCCCCAAAATTGTGGACATGTATTTAAGTGCAAATTAATGAACTAAAATAGGATGTTTTCTAAATGTCCACACAAGCCATATTTGACTTGGCCCTCTTAAAGAAGCTCACTTGTAATCAAACAAGAACAAAGAATTTGCTTCTGGTCAGTTCACTTATCTCTAGCCCACATATATGCACCAAAATGTTACCACAAAATTGAATCTGGGACCCCAGCTTTAGACACTGCATTACCTGGAAGGGCTATGTGAGATAGTGGTTTGTTGATAATTGGAAGATGCAGGACTACCATGCATGGAATTCTGAGAGAGTTTATACTGTGGCATCATCATTCCTAGAAAGAAGAAAATATCAATTTTAAATATATTTTGTGTGCGTGTGTTTCAGCTATTTCATAGAAAGAGCTTATGAAGTTTAAAGCAAGCTTATTACTACCCTCTATCCTCCTACAGTTATATTAGGAAAAGATTCCCATGTTAGGCTCCATGTAACATGTACATTTCATAATTATTTTAATAAATTTTCATACATTTTACCCATTTCACACACCAAATTCCCCTAAAGCAGCTTTTTTCCCCTTAGGAATGCATTTCCAAGGTAGTTGCTAATGTTTCTTATCAAAGCTCACATAGCAGCTAGCAAACAAAATGAAAAATCTTAGCATTTTATAACAGAACATCCAGGCTGTACAGCAAGATAATTTGTTACTAAGTAATTGTTACTTACTAAAGCTACTAAATTAGGTAAAAGGGTTGTGTTGAAATAAGGGAACATGAAGCCAAATGAACAGTAAGAAATGACTATACTATCTCTACATAAAAGCATATAAAGGTAGGATTTTACAGCAATAGTCAGGAAAATAGACTACTCATAAAAATGGCAATATGCAGCACCTGTCTACATTCAACCTTACATTGTATTGATGCATTTATAAAGGGTTAACTTGTTTTGCAGTAAGCTTCATACAGTAAAAATCAAATGCAAAAATAAATAAAATTAAAAGAACCAGGCAGCATTAAACGTATCTTGTACAAAATAAACTGCAATAGCCACCAGACAAAACCACCCTATCCACAAAGGAATCAATTCCAAACTTATAAAGGGAAAAGGGGAAACAAAAACTGAAATGAAATTAAAGTAAATGGAAGGAAGGTAAACACTGTCAAAAATAGCCCTATTAAAAGAGGCAGACTTGCAGCATGCTTTAAAAGTTAGTCTGTGGGGGACTCTAGTGGATCTTTGTCTCCTTTAACCAAGAGTTCCAAGGAAAGGAAAACCTGTTCTTTGCCCAGTCCCGATTCAAATCTAACACTGTTGGATCATTCCCAGAGAAGCTCCATTAGGGTGCAGTGCAGAAGCAGGAAATGAAAATGTTATTTCTACTTGTACATTTCCTTGACTTTCCGTGACAATCTACTATGAAGAGATCAGACCTTAAACTCCAAATGAGCCTTTAGACCTCCGCTTGGAAATACTATCCTGGGCATGCTTTACAGCTTTGGAAGCCAACTAAATCTTAAGTCAGCGATAGTTTTCAATCACTTTGTGCTAAAAACTTTGAAGAATTAGTCAATTGAATATGTGGGTCAACCAGCAGAGCTAAAGGTGTTTTAGTAATTCCCAGGTGAAGGAAACACAGCACTTTAGATTACTATATGTCCATCAGGTCATGGAAATCGCTGTTCAGATGTTTCCAATTCCTGGGATGGAGGAAGAGCTTTATATACACACATGTATGCAAGTCTCATGAGCCTGATCATAAGATAAAATTTGCTGTAAAATATGTTCTCAAAAAGTTATGCCCACCACAAATTAGATGGCTACTTTTTACTTGAAAACGAAGCTACTGCTCTGCAAATTTTTTAATGTAATATTCAACCTTTTTTGCTTATCAAATCTCTGCAATTTTCCATTTGAGAGTGTAAGTTGTCCAACCATCTTAGTCGAGATACATGATTTAACCCATCCTGTTGTTTGGGCCTTTTGTTTAAACCAGATCATTGGGCAGTAGGGGTGTGCAAAATGGGCCCTATTTGATTTGGATTCAGATTCGGCCCAAATTGGGGACAGTTATGAGATCCATTGATTTGGATCACTGTCCCCAATTCGATTCGGCCAAATCCGAATCTGAAGATTCAATGCCAATTCAGCGAATCAGCGATTCAGATACAGACCCGGCTTTAAATGTTTTTTCTACATACCTCAAGGTACCAGGCATGGCTTTTGAACGCTGCGATGGAGGGGTGAATGGAGAATCCCACAGGAGCATGGGGGGGGGCGGGGGGGCGGCATGTGCTCAGTGGTGAACCCGGAAGTGGACCGGAACTACTTCCAGTCCACTTCCAGGTCCACCAGGGGGCGCACAGCCCCCCCGTGCCCCCTCGGCTCAGCGATCAGCCGTAGGGGGACCCTGGGTGCCCCCCCCAGACCCAGGAGGCACCAGTCACTGAGCTGGGGGATGCAGGGGGGCCCCCAGCATGCTCTCTGGTGGACCTGGAAGTGGACCAGAACTGCTTGTGGTCCACTTCCAGGTCTGCTGCCAAGCGCGCTAGGGAGCCCCGTGCTTCTGTGGGATGCTCCATGTGCCCCAACACTGCAGCATTCATGAGCCGCCTACTACCTAGAGGTATGTAGAAAAAACATTTAAAGCTGTGTCTATGTCCTAATCTCCAAATGTTTCCGCATCTCTCCAAATCAATTCGGAGGGTTCTGATTTGATTTGTAGAGATTAAAGGGTCCTCTGAATCAATTCAGATTTGGAGATTCGGCCACCTAATTGGGCCGAATCTCTGCCGAACTGAATTGGGGACCGAAGCTTCGCACAGCCCTATTAGGCAGTAAAAACCTTAAAATGCCACTTTCAGACACAAGTTGAATGCCCTTTTAATATCTGGGGGAAAAGTAAGTGGAGAGAAAAAAGCCTACCCTTGCACTCCAAGAAAAGGTGTTAATGTTTACCATGTTTGCTGAATCAGATCTGATAATCATCTTCTCCTGTACTACTGTGGATCCATGTATAAACACAATCATTTCTAAAACTTTTCTCAGAGGTGATAGCAATTAACGGGGAAATGCAGATTATTCCAAAAAGCAGAGTGAACAAATTTCAAAGACTTGAATGCCGTTACTGATTCCTGGAGGACAAAATTCAGGTTCCAGGCAGGCAACCTGTTAGAGTAACAGATTTCTAAATGATGCCCTCCTTAATAATAGGGAAAGTACTGGTACATAGCAATGAGCCAAATTCTCTTCTGGCTCATCATATTTAACTAGGCTGAAAATTAGTTGAGATTGTGACCCATAAACAAGCCATCTTGCAGTAACTCCAACTCATGACTAAATTTTACAAATTACATTTACTTCATTCATATAGATATCTTAATTTTGTCTGCATATTTCTATATGCTGCATGTGTTGATTTCTTCCAAGAAGAAAAGGAAAAAAATAGATAACCATCTCAGAGACCGTGCTTACATTTTCTGGAGCATGCAAATGCTCTTTTCAATTTCAAAACCAAAAGGCATTGCAAATTAAGGTTTGGTTTGCATTTGGTTTAAAACTGAGAACTACAGCCCAAAGGGAAGAGAGGGACAATTACTATCACTCTTGCTTATTCTGTTATCAAGAAGAGTGAGAGGGAACACAAACCAGCTCTGGGGGTCAAGGAAGAGCATCTTTTCTCTATGCCTTTCAGGTCACTGTATAGAGATAAGGACCCTTGAGTCTGTTCAACCTTGAAGCAAACAAGTCTAAGGGCTTGTCTACACAGGAAAGTTAGGGTGAAGTAAATTGATGTGAATTTTACAAGGCATTAACTATTCAACCCTCAGTGCCCATATGATCGCTTTTATCCTGCAGGTGGTACAGGGTACTTTATTCAACATTGAAAATGGAATATTTTGCACTTACTACACATTAAAAGTAATTACATGGGAAGCATGGGGCCAATTTCCTGCTTGTAAGTTTTATTCTTGGTCTGTTCATGTTTCTTGCGTTGTGGTCTTTCAATGAGCCCCTACATTTGAACAATAACATGAAATACTTTTGTAACTTCTGTTCTAGCCTACTCACGTACTCTGAACTAAATCTATGAAACACGAGCTGGAGTTTAGAGAACAGAACTTTTATCTTGTGGGCAAAGTTGGAAGGGAAGCAGATTCTATTAAGTCACACAAAAATATTCATACCATCCACATACAAAATATTTAAATACCACGGGATTGCATTAGAGTTTTAAAGAAGGGAAATTATGACCTGGTATTCCT
>NW_005842536.1:202600-204094 GCF_000455745.1 Alligator sinensis
ATGGAACATGTAGTAGAGAAGCTTGCAGAAATCAGCTCTATCCAATAAAAGATCCAAAGGAATTATACCAAGTTCTGAAAAAGAATCTAGAGAGCAGCAAGATAGGCCAGACTCTAATTTCCTCCCATAGGGTACTAACAGGAAGGGCCCTGAAATCTGCTACTGATTGGCAAAGGGGTGACAACTATAGCTCTACTAAAGTTTTTTATTGAGTATCATTTCATCTCCTGCTTCAGAAATGCTTCGTGGAGGATTAGGAACCTGCTCATGTACAGGCACACAAACTTCTCAGTCGAGGGCTGTGTCAAAATTGGACTGAGATGCACAGATACTACAAGAAATCAGTAGAAACTGTTGAGGAGGAGATGGCAGAGATCATATGGAAAAGAAATTCTCAGGAGAAAAAAAAACATTACTCAAGGTTCTGTATGTTTTTAGGGAAGATAAAATACATATTTTTCATATATATTAAAAATTGAATTTCTATGTTAAGTGGAACTCAACTTCCTGTTGAACAGCACAGACTGTTCAAAGGTTGGCCAGCCAGTGAGAGCGATGACAACAATGATGGAGATGACCATGACAGTGACGATTATAGTAATGAGTGAAAGGACTGAGGAATCAAGAGGGGGAGCTGGAAGGGGAGGGGGGTAAGTGGGGTGGGATGGGAGGGGAATGCAGAGGTGGTCCTTTGTGTGATTGTGACAGCTAATAGTGAAAGTGGTGGAAACACAGGAGCATAGGCACACAGGAGCACGGTACGGTCACTGTAACGGGAATAAGGACAGTGTAACTGTAAAGGTGTGCTTTGGACTCTCAAGTGAATGAAAGCAGTCATATGACAGGTTTGTAGAGTCATATGTAAATAGACAGACAGATGGAGAGATATTCACAAAAAATATTGATTCAAACTGAAATGGTATTCAAATTAGTTTGTGTTTTGGAAAGTTATTTCACCTGTGGACAAGGCACATGACAGGTATTCCAGTGCCATCATTTTGTAACTCGGATCCTTACATCTACTAGACAGTTGTTTACTCTCAAATAATGTGGAGAATAAGTACACAACCAGAAGTTTCTTCATGAAAGAGGAGTGAAGAGAGCATAGAGGAGAGAGACTTGAGAGTCTTGCTAGCATCAAGAATGACATTCATGAATTTTACAAGATGCACTTTGTGTAAAAGTCACAAACACAACAAGCAGCTGACGCACTTGCAAACCAATTCATTTCCTCTTAGGGAGAGTTCTGCAGCAGTCCTCACTTCTCATCTACACTATAAAAAATAGTAGCTATATTCCAGTGGCCCAAATGGTATGGCTGCATGCACCTGCTTCTTTAACTGAGCCAGTTTAATAATAAAAATGACAACATTCTTCTATCGCAGTACCATCACTGGTGGTCACTACAATACAATATAAAAACTTCTCTTGTCCAAATAAAGCTCTCACCACCATCACCAGGTCCCTTACCCCTCTCCATACCCCGCCATTCCT
>NW_005842536.1:204125-211069 GCF_000455745.1 Alligator sinensis
GAGGGGGAGTAATCTTTTTGGAATGTAGTACTTCTTACCAACCTGGTAGTTGTAAAGTGTTGCATTCCAAAAGGATTAACATAGATGAATTAGTCAACAGTACATAAGAGTAAAAGTCTAACTACCCTGAAGAAATTTAACACTTTTATATCATTTCAAAGGAGAAGATTTTTCACTAGATCAAACAATCCAAGAAAGATATCAAGTGAAAAATCCTTGACTTGTACAAAGCATGTGTAATTAATTGGACTTTGCATGTTTGTCCTGTACAGGTAATAGCAGAAGATACAAATTCCATATCTCCACTTGGGGGTAACAAAACATAGGGCTGTAGTTCCTTGTCCCTAGCCATAATAAGTTTGATTAATTTTCATTCCAAAAAGCCCATGAGTGACCATGCTATGCATGTTCACATCAAGATGATGACCAACACATGAAGGGCCTTTCCTGAGACCAATGCATGAATAACCACTTTATATGTAGTTTCAGTGCAAATTCTGAACCTGTTAAGTATATGAAAAACTGACAATATAGCTCCACATAAAAACTGCAGAGACACCATTAAAGTTAAGTTCCACTTAACACAGAAATTAAATTTTTAATATATATGAAAAATATGTATTTTATCTTTCCTAAAAACATACAGAACTTTGAGTAATTTTTTTTTCTCCTGAGAATTTGCAGGTAAATTAATTATTGTAAGACTTAAAAAGTAAAGACTGAGACAGCTTTTGATACCAATTACTTTAACAACAGAACACAGAGATTCAAGAAACTTTCTAAAACGGAAATCTGATGCAGCAGCTGTATTTGATGGTTTTGGTAATACAGGCTATGGACAGTCAACAACTCAGGTAAGTCTTAAAAGTGTTACTCGGTCCATTAGTAGATGTAATGGTAATCAATCAATATCCTTTTTCATGGCAGGAACAGTTTATGTTCCCTGCATGCATGGCATCTAGTACACTAGGGTTCTGTCTTCCCTAGGACTATTAAGTGGTATGGCAATATACATAATACATTATAACATGCTTTTTGTACGTGGTAATTCTACTGGTTATCATGATTAAATAGCATAAGCATTTTGATTATGGGTCAAGAATTCTCACTGCATAGTCTGTGGTCCTTACTCTTCTTTATAGGTTCCATGGTTTCAAAATAACACAGGCATCAGTGATTAGGCTCCCCATCACTTTGAAGCCTCTGCTCCAACATTAAAGAGTACCACTGGGGAAGTAGAGGACGGAGTGCTCAGAACCCTTTTAAACCCAGAGACACTGAGACTCAGGGGTTGTCTCCATTACTGAGTCCCTGCTACTATTACTGTGCTGAAAGAGCTATGTCAGCAAAGCCCCTAGTGGAGATGCAGCATGTGGCACCAGATGGGTAGCCAGTTTCTTACACAACCGCCCTGAAGAGCAGAAGCTAAGTCAGCAGAAGTCCTCTTCTGTTAGCAGAGATGCGTCCAAACCAGAAGTCTTGTCAGTATAATGACTTTGGCTAAGGTGCAATCTTTTCAGTCTGGCTGAAATAACTATGCTTGCAAATTTTGCAATGAATATTGGATATCACAGCTGCAGTTTGTCCATCCCTTCACACAGTGCAGGATCATTTGCAGCTTTCTGAAGTAGTACAAAAACTGCAAATTAAGAACTAGCTTCAGTTATTTATTATGTGTAATTCTGGTGGTGCAAGCAGCTATAAAGATGTGTGTAACTGGCGCATACATTCTGCTACTTTGTGCAGCTGTGATCTGCCCTTAAAATTAAAATCAAATAAAAAATATTTAAGGGTGATACTGATATATTCAAATATTAGATATGGTGTATAATAGCATTAGGATTCTTTGGGTTTCTTATTTACTGTTCATGCACAACTTAAAGCACACGCACGTGCACACACACATGCACATACACAGGCACACATGGGCACACTCCAAGACACAAGACTGCATCACAACTCAATTTACTTATGTGTGCTGTCAGTCCTATTTTAACCTCTCATTTTGGGACAGATACTGTATTAGTATAAAGGAAACGATTAATGTTCTGAAAAACGTCAAAATTAACATACTGTGTAATAACCTGGATAGAAGATAGACCATGTTGTGTAGGTTAAACTACATCGCAGTAACATGTTAATGTATTCATATAAGACTGAAGCTAAAACAGCCGATCAACATTTTTTTTCAGTTTAATGTAGATGTTTATTGAAAATGGACATTCACAGCAGCTTTTCCTCCCAGTTACATAGGTTTTTTTTATATCTTAATTCTGAGTAAAATGCATTTAATTAGTTGATATTTACTCTCAGGCACAATATATTTACTCCATGCAAGCACTGCATAAGGCATTACAACAGAAAAAGATATTTGAAGTGACCTTTCATTAAATTGAAGAAACCACCACAGATCTCAGCCAAATAAAAGAAATGGTGGAATCTTCTGTGGAAAGTAATGGCAAAATGCCCAAATCCTTACTCTGAGTCCTTTGCCACTTCTGTATAACTAGCACCACATTACTTCAGTATGCAATAGTTTTTTTTAGTTCATCTCTCTAGCTCAAAAGAACCAGTCAGAATGTACTAACAGAAAGCAGGAAAGAAAAAAAAAATCACTGGTTATTACAAACATGTAACTAATTCTTTAAAATGATGAAAACCTAACAAGTCCTTAGGAATCCAGCTGGTTTGTGCTATAGAACCAGGCTCAAGGGACGCTGACAGAGGTGCCCCCCACCCAGAACAGCTCTTTACCAGAAGAGGCATCACATTAGTTCACCCCAGCTACCCAGCATGTGTATAAACTGGGCGCTTCAGCAAGGCTTTTTGGAGGTTTTTTCTAAAGCTGACTCAATCAGCTATAGAAGTGCCAAAAGCCCTTCTGAAGCACCAGATCTATACAGATGTTGTGCGAACCAGGTCAAACTAATGCGACGCCTCTTTTGGGCATGTGCTGTGCTCAGTGCAGAGGCGTACCGAGCTGAAAGTAAAGTTTTTTTCCCCCCACGTCTGTAAGCAGCCAAGGGTAGCCACATACATCCATCTAGAAGTTTTATGATCTGATAAATTTTCACATGTGACACAGCAGTTTGGCTACAAACAGACTATGTAACAATGTGCTTCAGTCTGGTCGCACAATATGTTTAAATTTAAAAAAATAGTAATCTAGTATATAATCCAGAAATAACAGCATTATTCAAACAGAAATTCATTTAGCATTGGATAAAGAATGATACTGATGTGCAAGATTATAATCTACATCTGAATACTGTACAATGTAGAGACAGTTGCAATCAGGAACCTAATTACTGACAGGGTGTCATAAAAAAAAAGTTAGCAATCCCTACAATTCTAGCAAACCAACTACAAAATGTCAGCTGAACATTCCTACTATATAACACTGAGTGTCAGGAAATGCAGACTCCTTTATTTGAAAAGACCAAGCATGTCTACATGCTAAATTTCAGATTTGCATTTCTTTCTACAATCAAGTAACAAGACATCCTCCTATTTTAATTTCAGTGTTGAACTCTCATTCTTACAAAGATACTGACTGTTTGTGGAAAAAGCTGAAGAATTCTGCTGGTACTGATCACAGCAACCATTAGAATTTAACACACAAGATATGCACACTTATCCTAGTTTACCAGTAAAGATCCAGTTTTCTGAGGTACCTTGCTGTCCTGACAAACTGTACCAAAACATGTCTTATTTTCAATATACTCTCCAACTGCCTATTCTTCCACCCACAGGCCTTACTAATTACAGTAAAAAACCCCCAAAACTCTGGTTACTAGAGTTTCTGGAGGAGATTTTAAAAAGCATAAAGAAGCGGTAGACACCCAGCTCTCATTAAAAGAGCCAGTTACGAGAGGGTATGTCAAAAACTGGTGGTGTGTTATCTGGCCCAGCCTTCATTGCAGTCTTGGCTCAATAGGAAGTAGACAAAGGTACAAAGAAGCAGCTGGACCTTCAACTCCACCTTTAAGTAGTACTAGGTATATCTGCACAGAAGAAAGAAGGGAGCAGAAGAGAGAAATCTGAAAGGCAAGGAGGAGAGAGCCACAACTTCAAACTAACAATTCTTCTAAGATGACAAAAATACCTCCCCAACCTCCCAAGGAACCAAAGACATCCATATGCTTCCTACCTCCCAACCCTGTAGCTTGAGAAACCTTTCTACATCCAAAAGGAGAAAGCCCAGTTGGTCCTGGCCCATCCTCAGTAGTAACCTCCCTTGGCTTCAGAGAGTTAGATGGGACTTGCTAATTAAAAATAAACTTCCAAAAACCTAACATTTTGTAATCTGTTTAAAGTGGCAATAGTTTAAAGTGACAATAGCAACCCAACTATCACCTGATAAAAGACTTTCCTTTTTCATTAACTTGCAACAATTGCAACACAGATGTGCATTGTAAATTAGCTGAATAATAATTTCATGGATTAAATTAAACATTGTAAACTTGATTAATTTATATAAAGAAAATACAAGATCATCTTCTTTATGTTTACTAGATAAGATATTTTAAAAGCTTTTATACATATTGGAATGAACATATGAAAAAAGCTTTGCTCAATAAATAATGTTATCCCACAAGCAAACAAACAGGCAAGAACACATTAACTTTGGCTTTTATTCCTTGTTAGCAGTCCACAAAAAATCATGTTGCTTCCATGTGGCTATGTTATAAAACAACCAAAATACTATTAATAATTCTGCAATTTTTGACAGCTAAAAGCCATATCTAACAACATATTGCATTCATTATTATTAACCTTGTGTCTCTTTAGAGGACTATGCAAATGTTAACCAAAGGCAATGTTTATTAAGACCTCTTCAGACAAATTCCTTCCTTTGATGGTCATTCTTTTCTTTTCAAAAGACCTATAACAAGTTATTAACAATACTGCAATTTTAACTATTAGTTATTGTTCACACAAGATTTAAACATGACATTATTAACATATACTAAGTTTTACACCCAAAGTGTCACACATCTGCAAAGTATATTGATATGAACTAATTGTTAGCATGATTATGTCTTGCATGAGTGACATCAAATGTTGTTACTACGTTTATCTTTCATTTAAAATTAGAGACTATTTAGCACAGTTACCTGGCAAATACTATTTACTAGCAGTAGCTCTTTTGAAGTTAACTTCTATAGACAGAAGTCACATATTAAACTTTATTTCATATAAAAACAGCAACAGAACACTCAGGTTTGTAAATTCATCACCCTCCCACTCAACTTGTTATTCCACTTTACTGAATTCCCTGGATTAGTTCTAAAACTGGGAACACTTAAATAGTCTTCTCTCATATATACAAGTTACGTGTACCTTTTCCCAACTCCATCTTTACCCAAAAGGATTTTGTTTTCTATTTTATGTCAGGTTTACCCTCTTAAAAGTGCAGCAATTGGCCCTTTTTTGGCTGATGTGGCTGATAATGTCACCGATAAATGTCACGTGAATGTGAACAGCCGCAGCATGCACATGGCCAAAAGTGCTGCTCAGCAGCTTGGAGAGCAGTGTCCAGCCATTAAGTCTGTGGGGAGGATCAAGACCCCTGCAGAGAGAGGGGGAGTGGGGCAGCCCAGTTGGGGTGGGGCAGATGGCCCAGCCAGGATGGCGTGCGGGGACAGAGAGAGGAGGGGTGGCTCCCGCTGTTGCGTATACCCTAGGGGAGGCATGGGGGGCACATGTCCCCCAGACCTGTGTACAGGATGAAGGCAAGCTGTTATTCCCAGCAGGGGGGGCTGGGCCCATACTGTGCTCAGGGTAGGTGGCGCAGAGCAGGTAGCGCTGGGAGGGGGAGCTACATGGGGGCTTCAGATACCCCAAAATTCTCCATAGCTCACCTCATACCCCCCTCCCAGCACCACTGCTCTCACCCGACCCAAGTGCAACCCCGGCCCAGCCCCTCCCCACTAGGAAGAGGCCGCAGTGGGCCACCCTATGTACAAATCTTGGGGGCATGTGCCCCCCCATGTCTCTCCCAGGGGTGTGCACAGCAGCAGGAGCTGCCCTGAGCCCCTCTCGGACAAGCTGCAGCTCCATCCCACGCTCCACCCTGCCTCGGCTGGGAAGAGCCTACCCCTGCTCCAGCCCCACTCCCGCCCCCTCACCGTGGAGGCCTCAATCAGCCCCCCCACCCATCCTTTTCCAACAGACTTACCAGCTGGATGCTGGCCTCCAAGCTACCGGGCTGCATACTGGCAATTGGATCAGTATCAGCTGATATGGCTGGTTAATAATCATCCATCAGTATCAGCCCAAAAAATCTTTATCAGTTCACTCCTAATTTTATCTAATCAATTTTATAAAATATGGGTATGGCAAAGCTTCACAGTAAAATCTACTGCTTTGTAGGCTAGGATGCGAGAGTGCTTCATGTACAAGAAAAGGTTGGATACGCATGAGAAAAAATCTGAAAAAAAATGTTCATTAATTCTGCTTCCTCCTTTGCAAACTTTGTATGCAGAGACAAATGAACTTAAATTCAAAATCAGTTTCTCAACTCATGGCAGCAGAATGTTTTTTACTCTCCATAGGCATCAGGACTACAACCCCCACACTGGCATTATGAAAATAATTCCAGTCTCATTCAGAAGAAAAACCCAAGCTATTCTGGCAGTACACCTCATTTTGCTAACCAATAACTGAATAAGGTGACAACACACACAGCTTCCAGTTCAAATGTTGTGAAATGTAAGTTGAATACTATTGCCCTAGGTAAAATAGATACATTTTTAGAATTTAAGGAAATTTTTATGCTTCAGAGGAAAATGCTGTATTCTGTTCTCAGCAAGATTTACATATTTTTAGTGCTGACAGCTCATCTCCCTATGTCACGGGCTTTCAATCTTTTTTAGTCAAAGTACCACCTTGCAGCTGGATGCCAAGTTGGGGCAGGGGGAATTAGAGCGTGGCCAAACACC
>NW_005842536.1:211409-223785 GCF_000455745.1 Alligator sinensis
CGGGTGCACGTAGCCACATATAGAGCAGAGGGAGGGATGGCGCACAGGGATGGCACGTGCTGCCGCCTCCCAGAAGCCGAGCCGCGGCAGGATGGGGAAGTTCACTGGGCTTGGGTGAGGGCAGCATCATCTCTCTGCATGGCAGAGAAGCCCACTGGGCTGGTGTGTGGCAGCGCTGGCCGCTGTGTGCAAGCTTCCCCACCCTGCAAAGGATTACTGCTATCCTCATCCCGCCCCGGCCCTGGTCCTGGGAGGCAGCAGCATTCCATCCCCACCTGCCAACACATACTCCCTAGGACGGGTCCAAATACCCACAGGGGTATGCGTACCCTCGGTTGACAATCCCTGCCCTATGTGACTGGAGAAAGAACACTTTCTTCGGCTCACTACCTATTCATTTATTGGTTACTCATCTCTTCTATCCCTGGTTACTGGAGCTAACCAATCTCTCTGCCTAGCATTAATACCTTTGTAAAATGGCATTTTTGTATATTATATGTAAATAAAGATTAAACCGTTCAACAACTCTCATTATTTTCTATTCAAGCTGTCTCATGTAGGACTGGGAAAACATCAGGGTCCAGAAGGCTTTCCTAGTAACTTCGTAGCTGTCTGGAAGGTAATCATCAGGGAAGGGAAAAACAAGACAGTCCATTAACAAATATGGAACCAGTGGTCAATGTCTATCTGATATGTAATTCCCACATTGGTTCTTCTTCTTTTCCATCTCTCTTGTCAATCAACAGTCTTGTTGCTTCTCAAAATAACACCCAGATTGAAAACAAATATATCTATAGGGCTCTGCAGTAAAGATGATGCTGAGAGGTTAATTTACAGGCAGAGCACCTTTTTGGTAGATTCTCAGTTAACCCTGTAATCCCCGACTTCTTATATCACTGGAAAGTCAAAACTTCAATAATACAATTTGGTCTGGTTGCAGCTGCAGTTTATGTTAAATTTACTGATAAATTTGCAGTTTACAGTCTGCAGGACCAACTCTAAGAATAAGACCATGGATAGATTCAAATAAAACAATTAAAAGAAGAAAAAAAAGGCACTCCTCCTCCCCAAACAAATTTGGGGGAGTTTAGTTTTATTTTTCCAAAATGCTCAGTAGTCTTCTAGGGTTCCTATTTATTTCCAAAGAGTCAAGAGACCTACAGTACACTACCCAGCAAGGTAAAACATGAAGGTCAGTAGTTGTAACCTTTTTTATAGAAATTAGTACTTTAAATTTGACTTTTTGAAAATGTGTATGAAAACATGCAATTAGCAGAAAAATATCCTCACCACTTTGTACCCCGTATCTGTTTTGCATGCTTTTCTCCCTGAAAACATTAGGATTCCTTGCCAGGACAGCCTGCAGCAAGACTGGTATATCTCCCTCTGGATCATCGCTGCCAAGGTTATCTTTCAGTTCTCTAGGGGTTGAAAAGATAAGCAAACAAAAAAAAAATTATAAATGGTAAAAGACTTGGTTAAAGACATAGCACCCACTTGTAAATACAATGAAGCAGCTATATAGTCTATCCATTTAGCAAGTCTAAATACTACTATTCCTCTGGCTCTACATTTGTGATTTTTATTCCTCTTTTTCTGGAAAACGAGGGAAAAGCATTTGTACTGGTCTTCAAATTACTTCTACTATTACTATTTTAATTTGCTTCACACAAAGATTTGAGCTGGAAATTTGAGCATGCTTCCTGTTTACAAAGGCAATTCATTATACTCTTGGCATGACAGGATTCATTCTCATCTTCCCATCAGAGTTCAGAGATTTTTTTATGTGATAATAAATTTTTTTATGCTTTTCTTTTTCATTTTTAATACAGGTTTTTTGACCAAAACAAAGCCCCAGAGCAAGCCAACTAAAAGACTGGGGGGCGGGGAGAAAAGGGCCTATTGGGTAGCTCATTGAAAATTCTGAGTATATGAGCAAATAGGCAGAGGAGAACATATACGTGTTTAGAGCATTAATACAGAAAAGCACCTGTGTAACAAGTCCCTTTATAATGCCCAGGTAATAATGGAAATAGGCTAACCAGACTACAGGCATATGGACACGCCACACAATTAAATATACAAATATATACCTACAACTAATAAAAATGCAAGGAAAAGCATATCTGGGGGAAAATATTCAGTTATTCACACACAACTGTCTGGAATGATCTTATACGCTGTCTGAAACAATTCAGTATTAAACAAAATGGTTCTCTGGTAAAAGTCAGCCTAGAAGAATCCTTTTATGGTTTCAATACTTAGCATACAAAACCCTTTCTTATAGCCCTCTTTGTTGACTTGAATCAGTAAAGGAGTAAGTAACTTATTTTAAGATTTTGTTACACAGAAGTAAGGTACATACATATGGTCTGTTGACACCTGGTTGAGGCTGTGTACAAGTTGTGAAACCAGATTTTCATCCCTACAGGCCAAAAGGCAGTTCACCTCTTCTGCTATTCGTCCATTAAAAAGCAGACTTTTTGTTGTTGTAGCAGGTAAAGGCGATGGAAGAGGCAGCTGGTTCAAAACTACATTAAGAAGAAATAAAGGCAATTCAAACTATTGTATTGAATACAAACCTAGAGAGTAATAAGTTTTATTTATTCCTACATACATTTAAAAAGAGTGAATTTGAAATTTACTGAAGTTTTCTGGGTCTCATTACACAAAAACTAGAACTGAATTTAAATTTACGCTACACGTTAAACCACAAATATTTTAATATTTCTCATTTAATAAATTTTCCCCCCTAAAGTAATAGGAAGAAAACATTTTCTACTTACCAAAAAGTTACTATTATTAGGAGTGTTCTTTTAGTGCTGAAGAAGTCCAAATAGTAAAGATGGACACATGCACACATGCAATCATGGCTGCATGTAATTCTGCAAAAATCTATAAATCCCATACTTAAGATGACGCTTATATCTTCTATAAGTTATCTCCATGACTGATTTGGGGCTTTGCAATTTTTTTTAAAAATCAATTTAAAACATTAAAGTCAGGTAGAAAACCACAATTAAGAAAGAAAAATATCTTGTTTTGCATTTACAATTTTTACCTTCTTGAACAAAGATTCGGATTTCACTGCTGCAACCACTAAGAACATACCAACTTGCAGTAGGTCTTTTCATTAACGGTATTACAGTATAACCTCATAAATCCAGCAAGCTTGGGACTGAGCACCTGCCGGAAATTTGAAAATTCCGGATTTTTCAAGCCAGACCAGCAGCCACACGGAGCAGCAGCATGGGGTGGTGGATGGTGGCAGCAGCCGTCACATGCAAGCTTCCCCCTCTGCTGCTCCGGGACTGGCCACTGCTATTCCCCAATGTGCTGGATTTTCAAGAATTCCAGATTTTTGATACCCAGATTTATGACATTATACTGTACTTCTTATTGCTGATCAGGAAGGTATACTATATCAATACACAAATATTTAAGCTATTATGTGGTTTAATAATTAAATTTAGATTTTAAGAGTATACTACTCCCTTAAATGGACACACACTGTCCTACAGCTACAACTCTATGTACCAAACAAGGAATACATCCTTCCCCCTGAAGAGAGGCAGCTGAAAGAAGAGAAAATGAACCAGAATCGAGGTAGACTGTTACAGGCAGCAATCACTCTATTTACAAACTGAACCAGATTGCATGGATAGTATTTGTTGGATTGATATTCTGAGTTCACAGCTTCTCTGAACTTTTGAGAGCTGTCTTGGTGCAAGGCTACCCTGAAGAAGATGCACCACTTTTTCCATTTGTTTAGCCTCTCCAACCTTATTCCTTTACACAGGTTATTCACTTTTACATAGTTATTATATTAGTTACTGACATATTTCCTATTTATTAGAGGGCGATTATATATTTACAATATTTGAAGATAATTTTATAAGTTAACTAAGACTACCTTAAATGTGCTGGATACATAAGAGAACAGGTTAATCAAAAGAGGTTTTACTTTTAAAACAGGCTGATTTATTGAAGTAGTACTAACTGTAGTTCATGAACTAAATTTTTTTTTTCTGATCACTATGCATGTCTTTCAGAATTAAAATACCAAGTTTTCCTCTCCCCCCCCCTCAACTTCCCAACAATTATTCAACTTTAATTGAGCTAGTGGAAAATATGAAGAAAACTAAATACAATGGAAAAAAAAAACAAGACATCCAAAGTCGTAATCAATAGAAGACTAAGGAAGAGAATCATGGACTTTAAATGTACAAAGAGATTTCTACAGAGGAAAATAAAATATTGTTCTTCACTGCCACTAAGACTAGAACAAGAAATAATAGACTTTGGCTGCTTGCAGACATGAAAAAAATAAATCAAAACAACCCTAGCGCTTTACCGGAAGAGGAAGCATGTTAGTTCGACTGGGCTCTGAAACGTCAGTATAGATCGGGCACTTTAGTGGGACTTTTTGGTGCTTTTATCTCAAGCTCATTCAATCAGCTATTAGATAAAAGCGCCAAAAAGCTCCGCAGAAGCTCTCAATCTATACAGACATTGGGCAAGCCGGGTCAAGTGAATGCTATGCCTCTTCTGGGCATGCTCTACGCTCAGTGCAGAAGCGCACCAAGCTGAAAGTAAAGCGCCTCCCCCCCACCCCCCGCTTAAATCTGCAAGCAGCCTATAATCACAGGAAAGGAGATTTAGGTTAGACAAGCAAGACCAACATCTACCAGTAATGCCTTAGCCTGCTTGTGACAAGGGTATTGACTAACTGACCTCTCAACATTCCTTCCAGCTCCTATTTCTTATTTCTGTGGAAAATATATATATATTTTTTTAAACAACTTTACTTGCAAGCCCATATTTGCTGGAATAGTTCACCTCCGGCCCTGAAGTTTATTATGGTTCACAGGATTGATGGATAAATATTAGATAGCTATGTCACAGGAGCTTCTTTCAATTCAATACATCACACCTTCTGATAAAACAGTTGACAAATAATGTGGTTAAGTAAATGCTGAATTCATATGCTTTTTCTGCACGCAATTTGATTTAATCATTGGATATTTTTTCTGCAAGGTTTCTTGTCAACTCTTTCCAAATTTCAACAGTACCATTATGGGAACATAGATTTGAAAGAACTTCTTGGGTTATCAAGCCTGGTATACCAGGGGACTACACAATCACATCAGAGAATCCTTTTCATAAATTTATCAAACTCCAGCTTAAAATCAGTTAAGTTTCTTGCTTCTGCCCCCTCAAAATAATTCTGACTAAAAGGCTTTTCCAGGACCTAACTCTTCTGACGACTAAAAATGTTTTTTTTCAATTTCTCACCTACATTTATGCACAGCCAAGTTATAACTATTTGTTCTCGTGCCAACATAGTTCTTTAGCTTAAACAGTTATTCTCCATGTTCTGGTGTTTACCCAGATGTATTAGAAAGTAATCACATTCCCTTTTTTCATATATTTCAGCATCTTCCTTTATTCTTGGAATATTCAAGTCTGTCTCTAAAATATATATCATGTGAACACTGCACCCATAGTTTGCAAGTTTTAGGTCACTTAATTTTGCTCTAGTTTTTTTGGTGGTTTTTGTTGTTGTTGTTGTTTTGTTGGTTTTTTAAACGCAGTCTTAATATATTATGACTCCTTGCAGACATGAAAAAAGGCCATGCGCTTTCCTGGAAGCAGTAGCGCATTAGTTCAACCTGGCTCTGCAGCTTCTGTATACATAGGGCACTTCAGTGGGGCTTTTTGGCACTTTTATCTAAAGCTGATTCAATGAGCATTAGATAAAAGCGCCAAAAAATCCCCGCCAAAGCACCCAAACTATACAGATTCTGCAGAGCCTGGTAGAATTAATGCTGACTCTTCTGGGCATGCACTGGGTTCAGTGTGGAAGTGTGCTGAATTTAAAGTAAAGAGCATTTTGGTTTTGTTTGTTTTTTCCATGGCTGCAAGCAGCCTATGATACAAGTTCAGGCCTTACATTTTAATGGATTCATTTAAAAAGAAAACCTCTTTAAAAGTGCATAGCTTTATAAATAATGAAATTTCACCATGCATATTTCTCTAAAAATTCTAAACAAACAAAATGCGGGAAAAATGGGTGTGGGATATAAATGAAGAGATTAGAGCAGGGAAAGTACTTACGGTCTGTGAGACTAGCAATCCCTGCAAGAGTAGTGATGGGAACATGAGGCATATCCCCATTCATCCTGAAGCTCTGGGATGGTAGTGCCTACGCAGATACTTAGTTCAGGTGCCAGCTATCATTACTTTCCATCTCCCAAGCACTACAAAAAGGAAAAAAAAAAAATGAAAGCTCAATTTGCTTTTGGTCTATTTGAAAAAGCAAAAGCATTAATGCAGTCTAAATAGCACTTCTCAACTGTATTCTTAGCATACTTTTATTCATTTTTTCTTTTGTGAACACAAAATAGTAAGCAAGCATTGGTGAAAGGTAAGAAACAAAAAGTTAATCCCATCAATACTGGGCAGAACAATTAACATATCAATATTATTCAAATAACAAAACAGACTGATTAAAAAAGCAAGTTTCTCATGATGCATTTCACTTCCAAGAGACAAGGAAAAATATGAAATGCAGTGAAGGAAAAGAAACTATTGCTATCCAGCAAATTGTCAGCCACTGCTAGTTAAGGAATACCAGCAAATTAGACATGTAATGCACAGAAATGTTACAACTGATCACATAACAAATGATGAAAGGTTACTGTAACAATGACTGGTGGAAAAAATTGTGTTTGCATTTTCTGCCTCCTCATTTTCAGTCATTATCATGTATATGTTTGGAGGGTAAGGGAGTCTTTCAAACATTAATGGGTTAAAGAAACATCAAATAGGAAAGTATGATTTGTAATCACTAAAATTAGCAGGGGAACAAAAGACAGATACAGCTCATTAACACATTTAAAAATAAATAAATTTGATGGTATTCTTTTAAATACTAGTTAGAGACATACTTGGCCCAAAGTGTTATATGGGGGATGATTTTTTTCTTTTCCCCAACAAAAGTTTGTGAAGTCACCAATGAACTAGTTCATACATTTCCTGGAAAAACAGTGCAGTTACTGAAAAGTACTTGGCCACTCAAATGTATCTGGCTGTAAAGACCCATTAGCAATAAAATAACACAATACTAGGAGACCATGGTGATTATACACTGTTAAATGAATCCTACTTAATAAATAATTTTACTGAATAGTTTTTACTTCAGACGAGGAAACTACATATTTTACAAGGATTACATCCATTTCAGTCTGCTGCTACTGCTGTTCCTATAAATAAAAGCAGGTTATGACCTCCTCTGAAGACTGACTTAAACAAAACAAAACAAAACCAAAAAAACAAAGGAAAGCAGCTACATACATACTCCGTGATCTAAGAGAGGAAGAAACATTTACATGCACAAAGGAATCTGAGGGAAAAAAGTAAAGGAAGTAGTAATTATACCAGCCTGTCTCAGCCACTTTTACAGGCAAACAGAAGTTGAATAGGACAACAACAATTACTAAGTTTGATACAAAAGTTGGAAGTTTCGATCAAGTTCCATGAAAAGTGCATTTCTGGTAAGAAGCACAAACACATCAGCAGCTTCTCCCTACCCCAGCTGAGAACAGCAACAGCAGCAGGCAGGTTGCTACCTGGTCCCCCCAGATCTTCAATGCCAGCCAAAGAGTAAGTGTGGGGAGGGGGATCCCACCCACCACAGCACTGTTGTCTCTGGCTGGAATGGGGCAGGAGTGGCTCTGGAACACGTCCCCACCCAAAAATCAGCTGAGGGCAGCAGCAGCAGGTAGAGCAGTGGAGGGAAAGGATGCTGAGGTTGGAGGGGAAGAGAAGGGAAAGATTCTTACCTGCTTTGGGGACTGCTGCTCCAGCAGCATGATACAAAAATGGGAGTGCAACTGCCCCCACCAGATTTGCTTCTAGTGTGGCACCTTTCTTGTGGTTCGGGGAGAGGTGCATGCGCCCCCTCGCTCTCCCAACATCTCCATGGCTTTCCAACTCCTGCCTTGAAAGCCACACTCTCAATTTCACCTTCTCACTATAGACCCTGTGCAGGGTACAAGGCTCATTTAGGGCAAAGGGGAGGAGTGGTGATGTTGCCAGGGGCTGAAGGGTCAACGTGGCTTGCCTTCCTCTCACCCCAAATGAACCTGATACCTGGGAGCACAGGTAAAATTGACCATCTTTCAAGGCAGGGGCTGAAAAGCCACAGAGATCTTGGTCCCTCTGGGAACCACAAGTAAGGGGTGCAGAGCACCCCTACACCTGGCAACTCCTCCACTCCACTGGAAGGTCTGGATACTCTATCACTCCCTCATGGCATTTCAGCAGTAGTGCAATTCCTAAAAGCAGAGGGTTCTCATTAGAACCCTTAGTAGTATATGTGCAGACATTTCTGTCCAGGGACAACTGTGAACTGGCTCCAGATCAGTAACATTCTTGAAAAAATTCATGTGTTATGCCTGTTTGCACTCTAAAAATCTGGTCTTAAGGCAGACAGAATCGCTTTGCGAGTCATGACAACCATATTCTACTATCAATCATCTCCTGCATTTCACAGGTTAGAACTACCCCCCACCCCCAATATTAAATGGTCCTGCTCCATCACTAACTAGACTGTACTCCATTTCTTGTCTCCTAACAACTCCTGTTCACACCTCTTCACTCCTAGCTCACTGCCCTCCTCCATCTCTCCAAACACAGCTTGCATTTGTATGAAGTCTTTTCTTTGACATTTAAGTTCAGCCTTCCTCTGCTTCTTCTCCAGACCTGAGGAAGGGCACCTGATGCCTGAAAGCTTGTCCAATAGCTCTCCCAACTACACAGTTGATCCAGTAAGAAGTATCACAAAAAACCTTTGTCCTTTGGTGGACCATCACAGCTGCAACAATCCAACTCTTCTTGACCTGCTGGTCTCAAACAGGGAAGAACTGGTGGGGAATGTAGTAAGTAGTAGATGGCAACTTGGGCAGCAGTGACCATGAACTGATTGAGTTCAGGGTCCTAAGGAAAGGAAGGAAGGAGAACAGAAGAGTATCCTTACCCTGGACTTCAGGAAAGCAGATTTTGACTCCCTCAGGGAACTCATGGGAAGCTAGTCTGAGTGGGAGAGGAGTCCAGGAGAGCTGGCTGTACTTTAAAGAAGTAGGGGTGCACCAACAGAGATTTTTGGGGCCGATACCGATAGCTGATTTTTAAAGAGGCATATTGGCTGATACTGATCCAATTTCTGATACCAGCCCGGCAGCTTAGACAACTGCATGCAGCTGGTAAGTCTGGTGTGATGGAAGGGGAGGGAGGAGGGGGGAGGGAAGAAGCATGGGGGGGCAGACCAAGGCCCCCACAGTGAGGGAGGAGTGGGGCTGGGGCAAGTGTTGCCCAGCTGGGACATGGCAGATGTGGGACGGAGCCACGGCTTGTCTGGGGAGCAGGGGGGGAGCGGGACGACACGACACAGTTCCCGCCGCTGTCACTGCTTGGTGCGGAAGCCCCTGGTCCTGCACTCATCTGCTCATCCAGGAGTTGCTGGTCCAGCGCTCGTCCACTCATCCAGTGGCTCCTGCTGCTGCTCCCACCACTTGTCTGGGAGGGCATGGGAAGGTGTGTGCCCCTGGATCTGCATGGGGCGGGGCAGGGCAGGCCAGGAAGAGCCCCATGCAGCCCCAGCCCACCCCGCACGGATCCAGGGACACATGCTCTTTCCCCCCTCTTCCCCATGCCCTCCCAGACGAGCGGCAGGAGCAGCAGTGGGAGCCACCGGATGAGTAGGCTGGCAGGAGTGGCACCCCCGCAAGACAAGATGCAGCTTCATCCCTTGCCCATTCCACCCCAGCTGGGCAGCACTTGCCCCAGTCCCACTCCTCCCTCATGGCAGGGGACTTCATCTACACCCCCAATCCCCCTTCCCTTCCTCCAAACCAGACCTACTAGCTGCACACAGTTCTCCAAGCTGCCGGGCTATGCTCCTCACTGCCTATGTGCTGAACTGTGGTTGCATGCACGCACGGGCATTCACTGCCCAAATTATTGGCCACATCAGGCTGATTTCCAACACGATCAATTTTCTTTATATCAGTTCCAATCCGATATCTGACCGGTGTATCAGTACTAATCAGTATGTAGGTCAGGGCTGGAACTGCTTTGTCTGTGAAAGGGTTAACTAATTAGTGGCTCCTGTACAGCAGTGGGGAGGGGAACAATCTGCTGTGCCACCAGAGCAGTGCAAAGGGTTATGGCCAGAGTGCACACTCTTGCCACAGCCCTTCCCAGTCCAAATCCACATGCTTCCCCCAGAAACAGAGGAACATGGGACAGTTTGATCTGACCTGTGTACTTCTGTTTCTGGGAGGAGCACATAGGGTCAGACTGGTAAGGGCTTTGGCATGCGTGCATGCTCTGGTTGCAGCTTCTCCCTGATTTGCCTCCAGAGGAGGCACATAGGGCCTTTCAACCTGGCTGCAGCAGCACTCATGGCACAGCATCCTGGAAGTGGTTTTTGGCACCACAGGGTGCTGCCAATCCCAATTGAGAATTGCTGGTCTAAAAGCAGTAAGATATAAACAGCTACCCCCAAATGGGAGTGAAGAACAGAGATAAAGTATGCCTTCTGTCTTCCAGAAACAAAGTCTTTCAAGAGGCAGATGTAAAACTTCAGATTTCTGACACACTCCATCAGAAGAGAATGCAGCAAGCATAACCCTGGGACGGAACACTTCTGTTTCATAGCAGCTCTGAACAGGGAGTCTGCTTCTCACCTTGATGGCTGCTAAAGTATCTGGTACAGCACTATGTATGCCCTTTATAAAAGGTCAAACTTTGATAAACTAAGGCCCATGGTGCACATTACACTTAGCATGCATTAAATGCAGTTAAAACACGAGTGACTGAGTTCAAGCAGTAAAACACATGTTAAGTATGCTCATATTTTAGTGAAGTTATGACTTCTCATGTGAGGAGTATCTCCAGATCATACTAAGTAACACTGGTTTAGCTACCATTAGACTGCTCCACAGAAATAATATGAGCAAGCACACTCCTGACGCAGCTGTGACATTAGATCAGGCACCCCCTTTGCTGTACCAAACCTCCAGGTGGGACAAAGAAAGTCACATATGTCAGGAGGAAGGATCCTGGATCTTGTCAACCTCCTTCACAATCGAGTTAAAATCTGGGTGCCCAGAGCCCTGGAGGGCCCCAGAATGGAGACCAGGAATCAGCTGTTTGTTGGGTCCCAGCCCTGGCACTGGACTGGAGCTGGCTCAATACTCCAGTGCAGTGCTGGGGCTGGGACCAACAATCAGAAAGCTGTTCAAGTCAAGGGCCATAATAAACATTACTGTGTGACTGCTCAGAACATGCTCTAACTTTAATACTGCATAGATTTAATATGTACTATGTCCATGCAACAAGGCCCCAAGGGAACTAATTAATGAAATGGATTGAGCCACTCAGGGACTTAAACTACTCTGGGGGTTAAAAGTTCTTCAATTCCAAGGTCCCAAAAGTATCAGGAACCTGTATTCCAAAAAAAGGGGAAAGTTTTCAGAAAGGGTCTCAAGACTTAACTGGATAAATAACCTCTTAAACAAAAATACTAAGAACACACGGAGCCTAGAAGGAATGGGGAGGTATTGGGAAGCAAAGAAAACTGTAGCTTAGACATCAAATACCAATAAATTCTTCAGTTATATAAATGAAAAGAGACGTGAGGCTGCCATGTAGTGAGGATAAGATAAAGACTAAAGATAACCTTGATATGACCCAAAAAACCCAAAATGAATACTTTTGCCTCAGTTTTCAACAGAGACAATGAATTTGATCACTAGGGCACAGACAGGATTAATAAAGGGAATGAGGGTTCAGATATGGAAATTACCTCACCTGAGGTGGAAGCAAAATTTTAAGCACTTAATGAACTCAAACTCAAATTACAAGGGCCGGATAATCTTCATCCCAGAAACCTGAAAATATTGTCACAAGTAATCATAAACCCAGAGCAAACATTGTTTTTCAATCTACCAACGAAACATTATCAATACAAGGAGTATGATATCATACAGGAGGATCTGGATAACTTTGAGAACTGGTGAAAAAGAACTGGTGTCATATACTTGAGGACTGAGCTGGGAGCTCATCATCTGGAAACAAAAAAGGATAAGACCCTTAGTGGACCAACTGGTCCTAGGATGACTATGAGGCACCAATATACCATTATGAAAAGGACTGTCTAGATCGGGGTGGGCAAAATATGGCCCATGGGCAGCATTCGGCCTGCGAGGCCATTCTATCCAGCCCGAGGGGCCCCTAAAAAAATGTAAAAAATTAATATTTCTCTGCCCTTGGTTCCTGTCAAAAATGACAGGAACCAAGGGCAGTAGGA